>NC_046367.1:36289669-36549372 GCF_011125445.2 Fundulus heteroclitus | reverse complement strand
CAGAATATACAAAAGCACCAATCTTTTAGGCCAGATTGGACATCCACAAAAGCAAACTTGAAAATCAGCACAAGCCTCCTATTATTTGAAACGTTTCTTTCTAAAACATGACTAGTTTGTGTCTGTCAAAGTGCTGATGCATGGAGAATTGATTGAATATTTGATGTACCTTCTCACATTGTTCTCATAACTTTGATTGATCTTTTGTTAGAAGCCGACGACTAAAAGCCTACAACATTTCATTGATTTTAACAAATGATTCAACAAATTAACGTTTTATTTATGTACCTTTTCAGGCCAGCAATAATCAAAGCTAAAAAGCAATACCACTCTCCTGATGCCTGTGTTTGAGCAATGAAAAATGGTGAAGCCATCTCCAGGAAATATACTGAGCTCTTTACTTCTTGCTAATGTCTATAATTCCTCGTTTAAGAGTTAACACATTGCTGATAAACTTCCTTTTCCCCTTTAACTTGTGTTTCACTTAATACCTTTTTTTCAGTTTATTGAGGTTTGCAGGCATTTGTTTTTGCACAAAAACCTCTGGCTGGGTCATTTCAACACTGAATTTTCTCTTTTTTGCAGCGATGTTGTTGTAACTCCTTTTTCTCTTGCGATCATTGTCCAGTTTTATGACCCAACTTGTGGTTCCATCAAAATGAGAAAAAATAGTTTATATATATTGGTTTCATAAAAAAAGACAAAAAAACCAAATACAAAAAACATTAAAAAACAAAACACTGCTAGTTTTTATCAGTGGGCCGCTGCCAACTACTGGGCTTACACAAGGTTCTCAAACAAAAACAGTCAAAACTGATGGTTGGCTCACTCACTATTATTTCAAAACGAACTAAAGGTTTTTCACGTCAATATGTGCAAACTCTATATTATAAAAGTCTTATTAGTTTTGTTTCAGGATCCTAGTTTGGCAATAATATTTACAGAAATATTACCTGTAAATATTTAACTTTTTTTTCCAATATTCATATAAATATTACAGTTGTTTTTATTTCTTGCAATTAAATCTAGACACTAGACTAATTTTATTGATCTAATCTTGATTTAATCCTGCATCTAGAAAGGATGTCAGTGGTTAATGGAACGTATTTGCGGCAAACCAGTAAAGTAGAAGTAACACCAGGAAAATCCACCAGGCTGTACCCTTGTCTGTCTGTTACACAGAGCATAGTTTTTAACAGACTTTGCAAGTGTGCCTGAAACTGTCTGTATGTGTGTGTGTTTGTGTGTGTGTGTGTCCATGCAATTAGGTGTTCTTGCAAAGACGGGCTAACAAAATAAATCCACAATGTCCCATCCTCACCCCACAAAAAAACTCAATTCATAAAAGTCCCCATTTAGATAAAACCACAACAGGCGACAACCACACCCCCTGGCAGCACACACACACACACACACACACACACACACACACACACACACACACACACACACACACACACACACACACACACGCTCTGTACTTGTCATCAACCCTAGCCTTTGATGACATACCGTCTAGTCCTACCAACCCCTCTTTGTTCTTTTGCAATGAGCCCCTTCTTTTCCCCTGCTCTTTGTTGTTTCATGCAAGAATTTTCTCCTAGCGTTTTCCTCCTTCCTGCAGGAGCTGACCGAACACCCAGAAAACCTAGCTTAAAATTGAAATCATTAACAGATGGAAGCACATTTGATCTAATGTGATCAAAGCAAATATTTACTGAAACAACCTGAAATTCTATCGGAAATTGAGTAAATACCAGAGAAGCGGCGAGAGAGAGAGAGAGAGAGAGAGAGATACAGTTTGTCTTTCAAAACTTCAGTCTCCCTTTTCACCCATTAAGGTAAACTGGACACTAAACAAGACAAACGTTTGTTTCCCACGCGGAAAACTGGGCCAAACGATACACTATGAAAGTAAAGTTCACACGCAGGTTCAAATTCAATCAGTTTCTCAGCTGGAAAGGACTTGAGCGATGTTTACACAGTAGGGAGATTCCTGCTCCATAGGAGCGTTGTGTCGAGGCTTTGATGCTCAATGGGAGCTACTGGAGGAGATCAAGAGAAGAACAAAAAGACACAACACTTGGACAGAGACAGAGAGGGAAATGATGATGGCCCTCTCAGAGAAAGCTTGGATTGTGCCTCTTGGAGGATCGCAAAATATGGGTAACAGATGTTTTATGTTTTCGTCTGTGGGCTTTTCATGCCCAAAGGGAAGAGGCTCGACAGTTTGTGATGGTTTTCTGTGAATCTGGGTGTAGATTTGAAACGACAGATAATAGAGACACAACAATGAATGGCATGTCATTGTATGCTATTTGAGTTTTAGAGGCAAGGATCTGACTGCACTAAATCAATCTAAGACAGAAACTTACTTTACTTGAAGTTTATTCACTTGTGTTGCAAGAAAAAAGTGTAAAAATGCAATCGATAAATTTTTAAACGGCAACATCCACACGATGACAACCTCCCCTAAAGTTCAGCCTTACTCTTTTTATTCATATTTCTGCTTGCCTCTGGCTGTTGTGCTTTCACTGAGCCAGAGATCAGGGCGAGCTCCGTAGTGCCGTGGTTCCTGGCCAGCTGGCTGAAGCTCCTAACCAGTGGCTATCTGACTTCCCATTCCTCCCACCTCCTTTTTTCTCATTCCCACTGTAACATTAGCACAAAAATCATACATGCACATGGTAGACAGGCTGTAAACATATGTTGCTCGTGAATGTGGGAAAAATCCCTTAACTCAGGGAAGAAAAGCAAAACAAAACATTTTTTTTTATCATTTATTGTTGTGTCCACTGGGACCCATATTTATGAGGTTGGAAATTTAAATGACTGGTTTTCAGTAGTGTGTATATGGTTAAGTTTACATCTTCTTTCAATTTGCTTTTGATTAGTGACCAAACTTCATCAGCATCTAAAAGCAAAATTTAACTGCCATGAAATGCTGTATTTTAAGACTCCAAATCACAAAACAACTTACCTCAAGGCAAAGAAGCCCAGACCGGGTTAGCATGTGGTTAAACATGGTTCATTATGATCGAGTTCAATCCAAAAGTCTGTCTTCTGCTTCTCCAAGATCCAGTCATGGAGGTCACATGTCCAAGTGACACTTCTCAGCTCATTCTACAGAAACCCAAGGTGTTTCCAGGACATACAGAATGTACAGTCCCTCCAATGAGCTCTGGTTCCCCCCCACCCCCAGGGTCTCCTCTCAGTAGAACGTGGCTGGAAAACCTTCAAAGCAAGATACTCAGAGAACATCCTGAACCACCTCACCTTAGTCCATGAAATGCTGGATGATGTAGCCCCTCAACACATCTCTACGGTTCAACCCAGATTTCCAACGGAGGAATCTGAGATCTCGTGCTTTCCGTTATCATTTATACCTCATGGCCATAATTACAGTCAGACCATGAATAGACCAGAAAAACGACAATTGAACTCCTCTCATTGAGCCAGAGACTGACCTCTGAGAGAATGGTCCAACTCTAGAGGATTTCTGCCTTAACATGTTAAAGGATTTGCATAACCCTATGATCCTAGAGATTAAGTAGTCCAGGAATTTGGGTTCTTGTAGGGCTTTCCATGCCAAACCTTAGTCTATTGTGAAGAGGGGGTCAGATTAAGAATGATTTGAGAACCTCAGTGAAGATAGACCAGAAAACCTGGCACACATCACCTGGGCTAGGAAGACTGGGGCATCTCCTGAAGCCAGTAATGGAGGTGGTAGCTTGCTAGCGAGTGCCTGGAGGTTAAACCTGGGCTTCTGGGGCTCAGCCAGGCAACAGGAAACTCCCTCCAAGTACTGTAGACCTACCACCCAAAGCTAGTGGGTCTACAGTAGGGTTGCCAGCAGTCCCTTGAAAAAAGGAACTGCCCAATATTAAAAAACAAAACAAGAGTATGTGTCTGATTAAATTACAGCTCAAGTCAAATGTTTACAAAATCATTTCACACACAGAAGAACAGGAACAAAAAGATGAATCATATCAGTAGGATGGAAGACAATAACTAGCCAAGAAGTGTCCCTCGTTTAGTTTTCAAAGAACTGGCAACCCTATTTGCGAGTCTGGTTGCAAAGGGGCTACCAATGTTCAGCCTCCTAATCTGGTTTTAGAGACATGGAATGTAATCCACTGCAAAATTAATATTATTCAGTTCACAATTCAATCCAAACTCTCTTAGCAAGGTTGCTTGAAAGATCCCAGTGATACAGGCAGACTTGACATTAGGAGGAAGAACTAAAACATGCATGCATGAAACAGGTGCAACACGTAAAGGGACAAAGACGCCCATTCTTTACATCTAAACAAGAAAAGGCGAGAAGCCAACAAGAGACCAACTGCATAAGGAAGTGAGGAAATAATCGATAGAGTCGGCAGGTTTGTACCAGGTTAGTTGATCTTGGTTTAGACTTTGACTCTCTTCTTACTCTCTGTCTCTGCAACTTGTCCCCTTTTCTCATGAAGCTCAAGCATCTAAATTAAACCCCCGCATTCTCTCGTGTGAATTACCAGTCTTCAACCAGGGGAGTCATCCGAGGAAAACTAATTAAAGCATCCAAAAGTGTCCGTTGCTGGAATGTTGGTTTGTAACACCCACAGTGGTCGGCCATCTTCTCAACAGGTGCTGCAAATATGGAGAACAGATTTAGTTGAACGTACAGCTCCGTGCAAAAGTATTCATATACTCTGAAATCAGAACATTTAGTCATGTAACAACAACAAACGGAAATTAATTTTATCAGAATTTTTTATGACAGAAGTCACACAAGATTTTGAATTAAAAAGGAAACAACTTCATAGTTTGTTTTAAATAAATTTGAAAATTGTTGCAAGCAGAGTCAATGTGTACAAGTTAAAGTATACATGCATTGCTTTTCTTCCGGTTTGTAAACATGTTTAATCAATTACTGTGCAGATAAGATGTATATACCATGTAAATGTTCTCTTCAAGGCTGTACCTTTCACCATTTCCCGTCTCATCCCTTGGTGTTTCTGTTTTTTTTTTGCATGTCAGTTGTTTTTTAAAGTACCGTGCATATATTTCGCTGTTCCTTTAAATGTTCCTCGCGGGGCAAATTAAGTTTTATTGATCTGAACTGAATTGAAACTGCTAGCAAAAATAAAAATGTTGACTTCCATCAAATACCGTATTTAAAGGCCCCAAAACACAAAATAACTTGCCTCAGGGCAGGGAAGCGTGTTTGAGTAAGCACATGGATTGGGTTCAGATCCAGTTAAACAGTTTATTGTGACCATTTCAATCCATGCATCTGTTGTCTTCTCCTCATCTGAAATCAGGTCATGGAGGTCACAGGTCCACGAGGGCAACCGAGGCATCTTTCTCCCCAGCGACACGCCTCAGCTCCTTCTGGGGAAATCCAAGGTGTTCTCTGACCAGAAGGAATGTGTGGTTCCTCTTGTAAGTTCTGGTTCTGTTCCAGGATCTCCTCCTAGTAGAGCATACCAGAAAACCTCCAAAGAGAGGCATCCTAATGCCTCCAGAACCACTTCAACCAACTCCATACAATGAGAGTAGCAGTGGAGACTTCCCCAGGTGATGTAACCCATCTCTAAAGTTAATCTTTGCCTATTTTTCTTTACAAAAATAGTTAATTTAGAATGAACAGAGAGCATCCATGAACATTAATTTTCAAGTCTTGGTACAGATTTTAACACACCAAACCATACCTTTATTTATAAAACTCTTTGAAACAAATCTAGACCCCAAATGTGCTGATCACATGCAAAGACATAAACAATAGGGTGTTTTCAGCTGACGTCACGCTCACGTGACTACTCAGCGCGTCCGCCATATTGGGTGGCAGTCGTTTCGCACCGTTGACCTGCATTGTATGACGCCTTAGGCAGTATTGGAAGTGAACAATGGGGAAAACGTGTTTAATGGTTGGTTGCACGGCCCGTGGAGGTGGAGATCAACGCTTTCTATCGCCTACCAGCCGTAATAGTGAATCAGTGTGAAAAAAAAAAAAACAGCTGTCTGAACAACGCCGTCACCTATGGCTGACACGGATATCCAGGTCCGATTTGGACGGTGTTAAGCTGGAATACGCCAGATTCTGCGGTGCTCACTTTGTCACAGGTAATTAACTGTTAAGTATTTAAAACATATAAGAAGAATATATTAATAATAGGGCTTGGGCGTATTACTTATTACTTTCCGCGGCTGTCATGTTGACTGCCTCCGCCGCCTCTACTGCCTATTACTACCGCATACTGTACTCCCTCTCTCAGCCGTGTTTTAATTTGATTAATTTCACCTTAACTTGATTTCAACCATGGTAAACCGTTGCTGTATTGTGGGCTGTAACAGCGCAACACATGATCGCCATGGGAAAAACATAGAAACAGATTAATTTTCCACCGCTTTCCTGCCTGGAGGCGCAACCACGGAGAACAACTGTTAGCGATAACAAAGAGTCGGCTCGCTTGGATCGCGGCTGTAAGTCGACCGAACATAACTTTCCACAGTATCCCGATGTCAATGAGAGTATGTTCTAAACGTTTGAAACACATAGCAGCAAGTTACATGCGCGAGTGGTTGTTAGCGCTAACGGTTAGCATGAGCCAGAGCCCGGCTGAGCGCAGCTTACCTTTGAACGAGTTACAGAGATAAAGAGATCGTCGGCTCGCTTGGATCGCGGCTGTAAGACCGAACATAACTTTCCACAGTATCCCGATGTCAATGAGAGTGTGTTCTAAACGTTTGAAACACATAGCAGCAAGTTAAAAGTACATTACATGCGCGAGTGGTTGTTAGCACTGGCGGTTAGCAGCTACTAAACTAGCATGGGCCAGAGCCCGTCTGAGCGCAGCTTACCTTTGAACGAGTTGCTGTGTTCCCACTGTTTGCTGGCTTTATGATCTGCAGCTCCTACCGGCGCCAATACGGTAAATACAACTTAATTTTGCACTGGTCATTGTTCTGCTTAAATAATTAAAGCCGCGAGCGGCGTCGATCGGCCGTGCAGCCAAGCGCCTTCGCGCACCAACACATTTGCAACACATTTGCGTCGGATTGTTTACATTTTTACCATCTTATTAAAACTCACCCGTCCACGTATGATGGCGATTTCCTTGATGTACATAACCAGATGTGAACTGGTTGTGAGCCTCTAGATCCTTGTAAGCTCTCATTTCCTCAAGAGTGTGCAGAGGGTTTTCACTGAACACCAGGTAATGCACTATGTCGCCGTGCTCTACATTTGGCCAATCATCTGGATTACGGCTAAACAAGGCACCGTGGAGGGCATACGGGTCCATATGGTCGATCACGGAACATTTCCTCAGATATACGTCCTTATCTGGTCGCTCTAGCGTGCTGGCGTACTTATCCATTCGCGATACGATAATACGTGTAAGACAACTAGAGATAAGGAAGTGTGCCACCCAATATGGCGGACCGGAAGTTGGCCAGTGACGTCAGTGAAAACACCCTATTAAAGAAAATATGACACGTTTAAAAAAGAGAGAACCTCTTGAAATGTGCCAAAAGCTCATATTTTATAGAAGATTCTTAAACTCAGAAATAGACTAGGCCTGTCTGAGATGGAAGGGCAGATAATTCCACAACTTTGGAGCAGCTACATCATGCCCGTGGTCAACTCTAAGTTTACGCTTATGGATCGGTTGGTTGCCAATGTTAGACTTTGACCGGGCCATTCTAACACATTAATGGGCTTTGATCTAAAACATCTTGTATGTTTCTTGCTGGAAGGCATCCTCTAACTGGATTTCTCCCAGGATTTCCCTTAATCTGACCATTTTTCCATTTTCTGCAGAAATTCCTTCCTTCAGCGTGATGCTGCCACCACCATGTTTCACTGTGAGGAACGCGTTTCAGGGGAATGGTTTTTCACCACACATAGCAGTTAAACTGGGTCTGATCTGATCTGAACACCTACTTACATGCGTTTCTGTGTCCACTGCATGGCTTGTGACAGACCGCAAACATCACTTCTCATTTGATTTCTTTAAACAGATTCTCCCACCTGAGCAGTGGATCTCTGCAACTCCTCTAGAGTCACGACAGGCATCTTAGGTGCTTCTCTGACTGGTGATCATCTTTCCCTGTGTTTAGATGTCTTGGTAGGTTTGTATCGGTGTCTTATGTATTATATTATCACACAATGCTTCATGATAAGTTGAAAGCCTTGGAAATGGTTTATAATCTAACCTTGCTTTAAACTTCCTCCCCCTGATCTGTCTTATGTGTTCCTCCGTGATATTCTCTAATAAACTTCTGAACCCTTCACAGAACAGCTGTATAAATTCAACTTAAATTAAACGCAGATGTGGTCTACTTAAAGATTTTCTGACTTCTGCAGGCCACCGGTTGCTAGATTTTACTTACGGGTATTATAGTAAAAAGGGGCCGTTTACAAATGCATGCTTCACTTTTTCAGATTTGTATTTATAAAAGATCTTGAAATGCACGTATGCTCTTCTTTTCACTGCGACGATGTTCTACTTTTTGTTGGTTTATCACCTAAAATCCAAACAGAAACCAATGAAAAAAAAAGAAAAGAAAAAATTATGAAAAAGCTCCTTTAAAGTTCTGTATTAGCATTACTTTTAAGAGAAAAATACAGAGGAGAACACAAACTGAATATTTTCCGCTCCAGCGCGTTTATCCGACGCTCTGGTGAAGCACCGTCACATTTCTCACTGTGGGCAGAAGCACATCCTAACATGGACACATCACACGGCTGCTGCTAATGTGGATTTTGTTTTTGCAAGGGCACCCAGAGGAGCATTTTTAAGCCCCAAAGCGGGCCTTTCTCACTGGTCTGCTATCATCCCGCATCGGCTCCACTCCGCCTTGATGTGGTTTGGGAGGACATGACGGGGCCGAGCGGTACCCAAAGTGATTAGACGTGCAGTAACATCTGAAACCCATTTCCCCACAATTAAAGAGGGAGACTAACTATCAGGACCAAACTTCGCCCGGTTTCCATGGCACCAAGTCAAACATTTGTGCGTGCGTGTATATGAGCTGTTCCTCCTCGCCACAATCGCTCCCAGACACATGTGCGCACTCCTCTGCCACTTTAAACAGAGACAGAGCACTTCCCAGTGTGTTTACTTGCAACGATAAATCCACTTGCCACCAAAAGTGAGATGTCTCCAGACGGATGCAAAGAGGCAAACAATTCACATATAAACCCATAAAAATAATGATATATGAAGGAGTCAGGGAAAGGGATGCCAACATGCTAATTCACCACAAACATTGACGGCTATTCTCAAACCAGACACCTGGCCTTATCAGTTAAACGGTGACCTGTTTGAGACCTCCTGTTGCCAAACGAGCGTGATTCTGTGCCAGAGTGGCTCGGCCCGGATGCTCACCGAATGTCAAACACAATAAAACAGTGAGAGGAACGGAGCCGATCGCTATCTTCCAATGTAATCAAACCAATTCAACCCACTAAAACACAAGCATGTACTCTGCAGCTGCTATTCCTTCCATCCCCCCTTTTTCCCCTGATTTTTCTTAAATAGACACGCACTCACAGATCCGCAGACCCGGTCCAAGTCCAAACTCAGAACAAACTCTTCCTCTCCTTTCTGACTGCGTCCTCTTCGGTTCGGATCATTGGTCATGATGTGCTCACCATGTCCTTGGCTTGTGATGCACATCGCAGTCACATAGTCCAGCTCTCTACTGTGGTATTGGTGGTTGGCCTTTTTTTAATTTTTACAAACATCCTCCTAAAGAGAACCTGTCACCGGAGTTCCTTTCCGGGCGAGCCAAGAGCTGCTGCTTCCCATGACCTTCTGCTTTCGCTGGTTATAATGACCTCCAGTAAACTCAAAGATAATCCAAATCTGTGCTGTAGGTGTTTGATCGGTTTGTCTTTCATGCATAAGAGAAAAACTTGACAATATAACGTTAAGTATAAGACCGCATGCTGAGAACGTAATAGCCAGAAGGGTCTATGGTTCCCTGTGTGTTAGTACAGATGTATCATGCCTAAAATAAACATTTTCTGTGAGAACTTGTCAGGATAAAACTGTATAAAAAGCCACAATATTTAATATTTTATTGGAGTAGCACAATCTCACAAAGGATTTTTTTGAAAAAAAAAAACCAAACAAAACAAACAAAAAAAACACACCCTTTAATTGGAATATAAAATATGTTAGAAAAGAGAAGGAAAAAAGTCTTGTGAAGAGGTTTTGTTTTCAATAAAATCGGCTCTAGCTAAATTGATTTTATCCTTGACAGATTTTTTTTTAGATAAATGTAATTGATGCAAGTTTATTAGAATTTTTAGGAACCTCTAATTAACAATTATTGATCTCTTTCCCTTGCATATAAGCATATAAGTGACATAGAGGCCATTCTTTTTAGCATCTGCAAAAAAGTACTCATAAAATAGGTTGCTTTAGGACATCTGCTACAATAATTAAGTTTGATGGTATTACTAAAAAGAGTACAGTAACTTAAATCATACAACTTCAACAAATACAGTGATATTCATTGATTCTGTCTTAGAAACAACAGTGATAAAATAGTAGGCTAAAAACAGTTTTTGGATTAGTAAACATCATCGATTAAAATTTATTGTCAGAATAAATCACAATTCTTATTTCGATAACAAAAAGTGACACTAATAATAAACAGCACAATAATCGCCCATCTCTTTTTTTGTGCAAACAGCCCCAGTAAGATGACCAAGAAGTAAAAAACTGTCAAACAGCACATCAAGCAAGTGTGGAGCACAACATATTTGCACTGTTTAACATTTATATATATCCTATTCAGGAAATTTGAATTTTTTGCAGCATTTATGAGGCAGCATCATAACTTTATTAGCTAGATTTTAAAGACCAACATCCCATTAACGTCATGCAGAAAAACAATAAGTGTACCCTGTGCTTTATGTTAGATTTAGCTGCCGTTTCTTAGTGTTAAGTGAGAAGAATCCAGCCTGTTTAAGGGTTAACCAAATGCACTGAAGTCAGTTTGATTGTCTGCAGCGGATATACGAAGGAAAGTGATCATCACTGAGAGAGGATCTGTTTCTGAGTTTGTTAAAATTCATCCCTGAGAAGCTTTTTCACAGATACATTTGGATTTTCAAAAGAGCACCAGCACCCTCTGATTATGCTTCAAGTGTGGACAAATGTTCTCTTTCAGCGAGGAATAAAACCCTGACAGTGAAACTGATTTAAAATACTTTGACAGCGGATTATCGGACTGCAGATCTATGAGTTCAAGCTGAACACCACTAGGTGCATTATCCACACTACAAGTAAAGCCTTTCACTCTCAACTGTTTTAAAATCTTCAAATCATCCTGAAAAGTTGCCATGCCCCTAACATTGATGGGTACTAATGGATGAATACTTCCTGCAGTGTTGCCATGTGAGTGACAATGTTGCCCTCCAATTAACAGTAAATGTGTAACACAGTAAAGACACATTTTCTGAAATTGAGGATTGTTTTTTTTTCTTCTTCCTGCAACGAAACGGCAATAAAAGATGAATAATGTCTGACAGAGAAGGCAGAAGATAAGATAAAGAAATTAGGGTCCAATGATTCATTCCTTGCGAAGGCAAACATGTTTTAAGTATCAAGGAGTGAACGGTACTTTCACAGGCCCTTTATGAAAACACAGTCAGAGGGAGAGGTCTTCCTTAACCTCTCACCTTTTATAACTTGGCAACAACAAACTATCACCTCCCGCTGTCTTCCTGAAGAGACAGGCGGGGAGCATGACATCAGAATGAGGCTGGAGAAAAATTAACCCTCTAAAAACAGGAAACCAAAGTAACGTACGGGGTTGAGACAAACCTTTGCATGAACCGATCCCAGTAAAGAACATGCTGGTTTGCGTTTTCACACTGGAGTCTCTACAGGGCTTTGCAAAAACATACCATTTGCTGTTTTCCTCAGTTTAGATTATTACAACTTCAAAATAAAATGCATTTGGTCGTAATTTTTGGATAGATCAAGACAAAGTAGCACATTCCTGTCTGATTTCTGAAATTAAACATAAAAGCAGTGTAAAAGAAAGGTCCTAATGTCAACAAAACCTGGATCTTTAGCCTCAAATTATGACAATTTTAGTGATGTATTTTTTTTTTGTTGTAGATGATGATACAGCTCAGTCACTTGCAGACTTCGCTTTCTCTTCAAACGTAACTCCCAACTTCTGAACATGTAGGTCCCCGTTTACAAAGTCATGTGAAGCAGATTTACCTGGGTTTGCCAGATCTGAAGAGAGGGAAGGAAAAAAAAAAGAAACTAGGCAGAGCTTTAAAGGAGGTAGAGGAAGGGCAGAAAAGAAACAGGGGGAGAGAAGATCCTCTGAGGGCAACAGCTCTGGTTACAGTCAGCTGCTGATGCTGACTGGCAGCAATGTCAAAAGCTAAGAAGTTAAATGACGCTGATTCTTAAGTTCATCTTTAGGGCACGGCGAAGTGAAGCTTATTATTCAGGCTTTTGGAGGCCCGGAATGTGCAGCGAGCTTTTTCTTGGACACAAACCTACAGGCAATGGAAAAAACACAATGTTACCTATTGATTTTGCCCTAGTGTTTGTGTTATGCAGTGTACATACAATTATATTTAGTAGGTATTTAACAATAATATACAAAATCTTTGAAATTATTCTACACACTTAATAAATAAACACAATGCTTTCTCATAAACCACATGTAGAGATTATCACTTTGAAGTATAATGGAAAGGCTGAAGCTTGCAACCCCATAATCACATGAGATCTTTTTAATATTTACAAAGTTACCATCACTCAATGTGCAGTTTTTTTTTCTTAGTATGTATTATAAGCAATATTCTTTTTGAACGGCTAAAATGACTCCAAATAAGCCCTTATAAGTTGTTATCTGCATTAACAAGAGGTGTGGATTTTTCCTTTGTTTGCAACAGACTGATTAGAGTAGACCTTATAACCACTTAAGGCCAACATGTAAAGATGATTTGCAAGGGGAAGCTTATGAAAAAGTCAAAGATTGACATTTAATCAAAACTAATTTTGTCAATACCTAATTTGTTGCAATCACCAATATTAAAATAATTTTTATTTCATCCAGTTGGCTGACCACAAATGCTTGCTCAACAGGAAGCATTGATATAATGCAAATGGCTGGGGTTAGTCAGATGACCCATTTTTTTAATATATATTTTGACATTTGATCAACTTCTTAATTCAAATTGGCATCTGTGAAATTATGCAGATGACATGGTTGGTGTTTGTTGTTCAAGTGACTTTGAAACATTCTTCTTATTTTAATTGTATCGATGAACTCATTGAATGGTGTAAGATCAGTGATTCTTTATTAACAAATGTGAGAATAAAGAATAAGGCAAGCAGTTAATGAATTCAAACATCTTGCAACCTTTGTTGATAGCACTCTAGAGTTTTCAGCAAATATAGGTTATATCTAAAACTTTATGTAGTTAATTAGGAAATTACAAAATTAGGAAATGTACAAATGTAAGAAGAGGGATTTCAGACACTGTTTTTAAGAATTTAATTGAAAATGTATGAACCTTTAACATGCGCACCAGGTACTGAGACTTGAAGTGAGGGACCAAAAACAGAATTGTCTGCATGACCAATAGGATCATCGGAACAGAGCAAAGAATGCTGGGAAATTTGCATAAAAGGACCCAGGTCACCCACAATTCACCCCTATTCGGGGAATTTGTTAAGCTCCCTTCTGGAAGGAGATACAGAGCAGCAAGAACAACCAATAACTTTTATTTTAAAAAAAACATTGTATACCAAATGCAATAATGTTGCTCAACTGTTGAACATTATTCAGCTGTAAAGTGTTCTTATTGTTTGTTTGTGGCCTTTTTTTAAAATTATGACTTAATAGCAATTAATCAGATTGAAATTAATTTGACAGATATAAACTGAATTGTGAATGAACTGAAAAGTAATTAAACCTGTTTGTGCTAAATTTTATTTTAAGACTGCAAAAATTTAATTTGTTCTAAAGTATTGCCATATTAATAAACTCAGCTGAACTGAATGATAATATAATTTAATGTCATGTAATGTAATATGACATAATTTAATGTACCATAATGTATTTATTCAGAAATTACTTTGCAGATGAGAGGACAGGGTGGCTGTGGCTCACTTGGGAGGAGTAGCTGGTGCAGGAATTTTTGTGACTTTTAGTACACATATACATATACATACATATATATATATATATATATATATATATATATATATATATATATATATATATATATATATATATATATATATATATATATATATATATATATATATATATATATATATATATATTTGTCCTGTAATCTGAAGTGAAATTAAACGGTATTAACCAGTAAGTGTGAAGTAGATATGTATTTATGATATGTAGAATTTAATTTTTTTTACCAGTGACACTTTTCTTCAGGTTTAGAATTAGAAGATTAGAAAACCTTTCTCATTTCATCCAAAATAAAAGATGGGTTATCTGCTTGTGCTGCTCCTGAAGCAAGCACACTGCATTAAAAAACCCCGTCTATGATACATTAGCAACAGCCAAAGTTATTAATGTAAAGCAGAAAGATCACATTTAAACAGTGTCTACCCTTGTCTGGGCATGTCTTTCACAGGCCATTTGCATGAACGTGTAGAGTTTCTTCATGACCTGTAGAGGGAGTAATTCAACATGCTCTCAAAGGGTCCTCTCTCTCCACCACAGCTGGCCGTAACACCTGCTTTCCAGATGTTCCTACAGCACAACAAGGAGAAAATGAGCTTGACTTTCAGGCTCTGTGATGCCACCTCCACCGGCTCCAAACCCAGGATCAAAAATGGTCCTCACACAAACGTAGCTCTCTGTTGAACTTTCCTCACCTTTCTGTTCTCACCTCTTACTTTCTGTTTCTTGGTCCTTTTTCATACTGAGTTTGTTTAAACTAGTTGTTATTACACCCGGGAGGCTGTTAGCGAAGTGAAGGAACCGAAAGTGACAGAGTGAGACCCTCTTGACATCCATTTCTTTATGTTTTCACCACCCTCAAAATTCAACAGACAATTATTTATTCACTTTGGCACCTCTGTGCACTTTGACCCAGTTGAATATTTAATATGCTTTTATAAGGAAAGAAACGAAGCGGAGCTCTATCACACACACACACACACACACACACACACACACACACACACACACACACACACACACACACACGCACACACACACACACACACACACACACACACACACACACACACACACACACACAAATACTTTGAATCCATACATGTTCAGGCAAGAAAATAGTTTACATTTTTAAGGTCTGAAGGCTGCTTTCTGACAAGCATTTGGTCGGATGCCTTGGGATGCACAGCTGAAGTCAAGCCATTATTGTTTGTGTAAAAAAACAAAACAAGGGAAAAACAAAAATGCTATGTTTTAACAGAAAATCTTCACAGATTCTCCTTGAATAATTTCTAGGTGCTGCACTTTGTTTTTATACCAATGGCAGCCTTTTAATAACGTAGGTGACGCAGAAAATCTTTCAGAGGAAACTTTATGTTGTGCTCAGAGTTTAATGGTGTTCCATAGTCTGAGTCTGACAAGATTAATAGTAAGTAGACTTTATTTATATAGCATCTTTTACAGGATAAAAAACCCCACAAAATATAAAAAGAAAAAATAGCATTAATGCAACATCATAGCATAAAACTGGTTAAAAGCCAGTCAGAACAAGTGGGTCTTCAACTGCTTCTTAAAAGAACGAACAGAGATTACCTGCAAGTAGTTGCCTGTTTAATGTCGATAACACAGTTTATCAAAAAGGACAACTTAAAATATTCAGTTGGATTAAAACGAACAACAGAGCTGAATGTGATCAGCATAGAAATGATAAGACAAATCAGGGATCTGCCTGATTATCTGGTCAAGAGGGAAAATATACAAAAGGGAAAAGAATAGGTCCCAAGACAGAGCCCTGTGGTACCCCATATAGCAGGTATTTTAAATCGGACATGTAGTAGTTTCCTAAAACACTCTCTAGAGAGATAGGATTTAAGCCATTCTAGAGCCTTACCCAATAGACTGACTACATGGTGAAGCCTATTAATCAAAATACTGTGATCGACAGTGTCAAAGGCAGATGTAAGATCCAGGAGAAGCATTACAGTTGATACTCCAGAGTCTGCAGACATTAAAATGTCACTAGAAACTTTAAGTAAGGCAGTTTCTGTGGAATGGAGCTTAAGAACTCCAGCCTGAACATTGCTGAAGAGCGAATGTTTTTCCATAAAATAAATTAGCTGTTCTGTCGCTACTTTTTCAAGAACCTTGGACATAAATAATTATTGGCCTACTGGGGCCAATAATTACAACCTACATAAATACAACCTACTGGGTAGGATCCAAGGTGTACTTTTTCAATAATGGTTCATCAATAGCGTGCTTGAAAGGACTTGGAACTACACCTGTTGAAAGTAAGTTATTGTAAATCTCTACAATTCAACTTTTTTAAGCAATATTGCAGGGATCTCCACAGTAAGTGGATCAAAACAGATTTAGAAATTAGAAAGGTGGAGAGATGGAAACATAGCTTTGACACCTTGAAGGACAAATCCTCCCTTTTACATTATTGACTTTCAACAACAACAAAAAATTATGAAGTCATCACAGTCAGCTTTAGAGGACACAGGTATTGTAGGGGTCACAGGTGATATGAGGGGGTTTATTGTTTCAAATAGGACCTTAGAATTATTCTCATTTAAGGCAATAATATTTGAGAAATATTTCAGTTTGGTCAATTGTAATCAGTTCATTTAAAATAATCCAAAGAACTACACAGAATGAAAGCAATAATTTGTTCTGTATCAAAATTTGAGACTTCTACCTCTAATTTGCCATTCATATTTTTTAGTTTCCATTCATGTATTTTTTTCCCCCACCACCATTAGGGCTGCTGCACATTTCTTCACTTAAATAACGCCAGCCTTTATTATTAATAGAAAGTGAGGTTGGCACAAATTATACACCTACAACAAAAGCTGTGTCAACATCCCATAATTAATTGCAAATGTTGATTATAGCCAATTAATGTTTTATTTGATTAAGGTTAAACATAATCATCTGTGCTGACTGCTACAGCCATCCAAGCACTGAGTCGGACCCGTCTGATCCACAGATCAGTTCCAGGGCAACATCCCGGACTCTGAGAAGGTCGGTGGCTTTTATTCATAGCGCTGTCATCTCCGCTGAGTTTATTCCGACCACTGACCTTTCTATTCCCTCCACAGTGGTTCCTGTCTGTGGTTCTAGCAGCTTCCTGACTGAGATTGCTCTGATTATTTTAAATAAATCTCTATTATCCACTTCTGTTGTCTGGCTGAATTATCAGGTCCCAAGTCTGAGCATTACAAAGACATAAAAAGGGAAGGTAGAAACCGGGTTAAGAAATGAAGCAAAGGTCCCAAGAATGGGATTCAAACCCTGGATGGTTGACTGATGTGCATCCATGTGCAAGGTGCTACAAACACACACAGCTGAAACCAGATTTTTACAAATTGGTTTAAAAGAGACATTAGCTCTTTTACAGTATCATATTATTCAGACATTAAACCAACCAGACTAAACATTTTTTTTTAGCTCCATAAGGATTACAACATTTTTTATTTCCTAATTTACCAAAATATAAAGAGCTACTTTTTGTGAGAATTATTTCTTCCTTTTTATTCAAATTCATAATTTTATCCATACTAAAGTAGTTTTTCCTTTTAAATAATTTTGGAAAGCCCAGACAAGGTTTTTGCTCTTACGCAACATTGGCATTTTATAGGCAGGGAGGGCCTGCTCACATGGACTTACATGCATTCAGCCGGCCCAGTCTACTTGTAATTCTCCTTGGTGGCGAAATGATAGCATGTGACAATAACTAATTCAAAACTTAAACATTCTGCATTCAGATATACACTTTTCTGCTCCACATGTTACTCAAACTCTATACAGTCAGCTCCCACATTGCATCTGATGTTGAAGCAAAGAAAGTGGAATTGGTAATACGCAATCTCCTTCATTTGGCTCAGGCATGGAGAAAAAAGGAGTCACAGCTGAAGCTAATTGTCGATAAACTTCCAAGGGGATCATTAGAGAAAAGTGTTTACTAGTTTAACGTGATCTGCAGACAGCACCCGGCATTTTATAGAAACAGAGAATCTGAGCTTTGTGATCAGCTTTGTGCTCTCAGGCAACAGCTGCAGCGGTCATGCTGCTCTGGCTGTTTACTCTCAGCATTCTGTGATAACCATGATATGAACCTTGTGTCCTTGTTCCTCGTGTTTATGTTCTTTCTTGCTTTAAATCTGCAGTTGTTTCATAAGACTGAGCAAAAAGGGTTTTCCGACAGAGAAACTGTATGCTGTGAGGGGAAATCTGACCAGTCCATCTGTTTACTGCCGCTATCGCCTAAATTTCATGCATGGATGATTTTTTAATTTTTTTTTATCTGTTGCCACTATGGGACTGTAGATCCAAAAGATAAAAAAAAATAAATAAATCAAGAAAACTGTCCGTTTCTTATGCATAGCAATGGCTGACCAGACACTGGCGGTTCAGATGACACACCATCATCCATGCATGGTACCCTCTTGTTATTGAGATAAGTGTTGACACAAAAATATGTTCTTATAAGAAGTTGCATTTTATAATTACTTATCTGCTCCTAAGAGCAATTGATGGTCGATTTTGATTTGACATTTTGCTACTTTAGTAATAATAGATTTTATGGCTCTAAAATGTATTTTGTCCTCAAAGTTTTGATTAATAAGTCTTCAATGATTTCAGTAAGTATTATTATCATCAGGAAACACATGCTCATGTTCAAAATTTTTTATATGTACAAAAAAAGTTGAAATTAAAAGTAAAATAGTTCAGTATCCATTCATACTTTGTATATCTGTTTTTATGCATTTACTTCACAGAATGGCATGCAAATAAAGGGAAGCAGAGGCTGCCAAAGAGTAAGGCCAGGTCTTTAATATTTGTCATGAGAGGGAAGCCACAGAGAGGGTGTTCCCCTCTCCAGCTGGGGTGACCACTGCCTGCCTGCCGGGGCCGCCCGTTAGCAGTGATGTTTTATCCCCGTGAGTCCGAGATCTCTGGAAAAGCTGAACTCCGTTTGCCTGGGCTGGTTGTTGACTTCTGGAAGCAGAATAGTCAAAGCCAGCATCGGACCGGCCACGATTGTGTGCAGCTGCTCCAGGAGCGGACACCACAGAACCGCTCAATGAACCACTCGGGGAAGCACTCGGGGAACCGCCAAAGGACAGTGTGGAGAACCCTGACATGTGTCATAGCCACAATTTACAGAGCTGTGTGTTATGAATCAGATTTGTGATGCCATGGCTCTTAACAGAGTTATTTTGGTAATGGTGAATGAGTCCTGCTTACGAAGAACTTTGTTGCCAAAATGTGGAATTCTTGTTAAAACTCTTTTTACATGCCCATGTATTTGTAATAGTTTTCATTCTTTTGCATCTTTGTTTTGCATCTATTTAGTGCAAGTATGGTGCAAAGTATTAACAGGCAAGATAAACTGTATCTCACTTGGCAAAAAGACAAAAGAGCAATCTAAGTTTTTGTTGTTTCCATCATGTCACAAAGGTGTTTTTCAGTTTACTTCTTTAATGGATGAATAAAGCTATTGCTATGCCTGTGAAATTTGGAGAATAGATAAAATACTCTGACCAGGAACGCTTGTTATTACAAAAATCTTTGTTAAAGTCGGAAAACATGATAATATGATTTCGAAGAAGTCACACCCACACTGCCAAAACGTACAAAACCATTACATGACAGAATTAACTGTAACAGTAAAACAACAATTTGAATCAGTGCACATACACTGCAGGAGAAACGTACTTATTTTCCAGTAAGATTGATTACGATTGTGGTGTACCAGTAGGGGTTAGCGGGGCAGCTGTTCGGTGTATCTGGAACAACCATTCCCAGGCCATCGCTATGACACAGAAACACATAATGATCAGTTTGGCCACGTCAGTCAATTAAGTCACACTCTAAGCACATACAAATACACGGGGACACTCACACACAAACAGAAGGTTCCCAGACATTTTTGGTGATGTAGCCTCATGCCCCCACCGCCGTGTGTTTGAGTATTGCACAGGCAACCACATCAGGGTCTCCGGCCCCTCCCTGCTCACCCGCAGCATCAACAGAGTCACACAAAAACACAAGCAGCCCTGCGCCGCGCTTACTCACTCACCTTGGTGAGCCTTCCGTATGATGTGTAATTGAAAGCGACGCAGCAGGTACAACACACAGACATTACCTTCCATGAGTGTTTCCTGCAGGATATATATACGCAAACAATGCGACCACATAAACACACTTACACTCACTCGTGCACCAGATGCCAGCAAAACCTGACCATGCACATATGGAACCAGGCAAGGGTTTACACCAATTATGTTTCTTTAAGCTGAAAAAAAATGTTGCTGGTCGAGTTTGGTTGATGTGAAAGTGGTTTTGGTTGGTTAGAGAAAATTTGGGAAATCTAAATAAACATACCATGGGAAAGTATTTCAGAATTTGAACGACATACTAATTCTAAACCCTAACTGGGTGTTTCAGTTAATTTTGTTCTGTTCTTGGATCCAAATAAAGACCTTAAGCTTAATATTCAAAGCTCCTCAAGTCTTTTGGGTGCTAGCAGTTTTACCCCATCACCATTTTGTACTTTTGAATCTTTAATGATTTTTCCAAATTTTTCAAGATAGAAATGGAGTGGTGTGCAAATTTCATAGTAGTCATGTATACCTAGTCAACATGCCTTTTTCTGAGATGTTTTGTACCTGCTTTTACAGTAAATGTTTTGGGATAAATTTCAGTTCATTAAAAAAAGCTGAAATATGGGTGTGTGGCTCCATTTAATGTCTACATGCAGAAGTTCAGTGAGAGTAAATAAGTTGGATTTCTAATCTGTTATCCAGCTAAGATTAGGATCAGAAGCATGGTCAACAGGAAATAAGTGTGTGAGCCGAAAATATGGGAAAACAACTGTATATATTCTTAAATTATTTGTGAAATTTGAGTGTTTATTACATGAATAAATTCATAACTCACCAACATACTTAACTATTATGAATAATTGTTTACAGGTATAACATAGAAGTAGGAAGGGACAGAATGACAACATGGGTTTGAAATGGGGTTTATAATAGGGGAAGGGACAAACTGATCAGAAGCTATCTTGTTAGATTCTTGTTCATCTGTTCATTATTTATCCTACCTGTTTTTTCTTAAGTGAACTTATGATAGTTACAATGTGGTATTTTCTGTTAAAATATTTATGGAATTTACCCTTTTTTAGTATTTTTTTTTTTACATTCATTCCTGTTCTAGCAATGTCCTTTTTAACTTCAGGAACTCCAACAATCCAGTTTATCTTGAGCCAAAGTATATGTTGAAGACGGTTTGTGTTTAAGCGCTTACATGTTTTTACATATTGCGTAATTGTTACCACATAATTCAAATAACTATGAGGATGAATGCTCACATAAATCTCACATTCCCAATTTCTAAATGTTTCTTTGGAGTAATGGTGACCCTCTTTAACCTTGTTGAGGACCTGCAGGGGTTTTACCTATTAGAGGGGTTATACACTCTTTCTGGTATTCCTTCTGCCTGTAATTAAAGTAGTAAATTACCATCGGATGGTGGTCTACAACAAGCAGGTGCTGTCTTTAGATTGATGTTGGTCTCAGATAGTATACAAACATTTTTACTTCTAAAAATACACCATATTAATGATTAAGCATTATATCGATTTCTTATAATAACTTAGTTATTCTTAGCAATAGTGACACATCAAACCTGCTATATTAACTTGTTAGTGAGAAGAGAAGTTCTGAAGCACAACAAAACATTAAGATGACTATGTTGACCATCACAATGTCTTGGACATTACATTTTAATTACAAAATAAAGGTTGTTCAAGCAAGCAACATATCTATCTATATCTATCTATCTATCTAAGTATATATATATATATATATATATATATATATATATATATATATATATATATATATATATATATATATATATATATATATATATATATATATGGACTTTTTTAATGTGTCCTATCTGGCAATGTAGCATTAATAATTGCTGTCCTAATGCCAACAGATTTTACTTTCACAAGTGGAGCATTACTGCTTTCGCCATTGTGCTCTGCTTGATTTATATATGCAAAAAGCTTTATTATGTTTTACTCTGGGACTATTTCATGTTCAATGGACACAAAAATGGGAAGGTAGAAGAGAAAGGGGGATGAGAAAAAGATAAGACAAAATTCTAAAAGGGATAAAGGTGAAACAAACAGAGGAGAGGAAAGGGAGAGAGCAAGATAACATCCTTGGAGTCTGCTGCTACACCTGCAAAACAAACCGATAAAGTATCACAGGTACAAACAACATTGATACCACTGGAAAATACACCGTATTATTTAATAGGAGATGTATGAAGTGACAGATAAACTAATAATAGAGGTTTTCTGTATAAAACAGAGGCTCAATCCAAGCAAGATATATGTTTTCTTCTTTCCAAGGAGAGATAAATTTAGATTTAAAGCAAAAAATGAAGTGTTGTACGACTATTGAATGGCACGCGAAGGATATTCTTTAAATGTGGAGGACAATGGGTGTTTATATATGTTAGCAGGTAGGTATGGGAGCAAAGCCACACCACAGTGCTGGGAGCAACATGTCGGATTTTACTGAAGTGAAGTAACTGTTGACCTAATAGAAATATTGACTGATTAGGCAATACCTAAAACTCAAAGATCAGATATCCAGATCTGGACTGTTGGAGTTCCAGAGCAGAACTCATCTTGGAGAGTTCTGCTCCTTTCCCCAAAAGATTAAAACGGAGCAGTCCCAGATTGATAATGTACAAAACGGAGAGAGCTACACGTCATCAGGCTGGCCCTGTTACTGAATTGCAAAAATAATATCCAAATCTATTTTTCAATATCTGTATGTATGCTTTCTTTTGCAGCATAACAGATATAAAATATGTTACAATGAAAGCAAAAGTTTTGAAAATCCTGTTCTTTTGCATAAAGTTATGTTTTAATAATATTTATTTTGATGGTAAGGACATTACATTTAACTAACTATATTTACAATAATATCTTTGCTATTAAAGGTGATGGTTTCATTGTGTTTGCACAACTGATCCTGTCACGACAGTAAACTACTTCCCCCAAGTTCTAAGACACATTTTTAACATTTGCATGACACAGATTGCAAGTAAATAAGCTCTAATGGGAATAGACTTTAAAGGGATTCGCTTCCCCACTGCAATCATCTGGATACAATTGAGTCAATACAGCCGACTCCTGTCTAGGATTAAGGGTATGTTAAATACCCAAGTGATAAGGCTTCATATTGAAGCTTTTTCTCATCAGTCAATTCCCCTCTGGTTCCTTTGTATCAAGTCCCAGGAACCACACAAGAAGGTTGAAAGTGAAGGATATATGGTTGTTGCTTTTGCCACTGGCGGGACCTGATTTAACCTCCAACCTCACTTTGTGACTGTCTAGAGGAGGGTGACTCAGTACAAACAAGCTTCCCGTAACTTGGGGCCCATGTTCCCTTACCAAGTTAAAAATACTTCAGACAGTTAATTCATAAATCAACCATAATAAAACACTTTTGTTTGGTTTACTGGTACTAGCCACGCCCAGACCTGATCGCTTTCTGACCTGAAGAATCCAGAAATCACTTAAAAAGAACTTATCTGACTAAGTAAGAACTAAGTCATTAACTTCTATCAGTCTGGAAAGTATTGCAAAGCCATTTATAAAGATTTGTGACTCTAGCAATCTACAAGTAGAGCAGCTCTCCTCAAATGGAGAAAACATTGAACATTAGTACACCTTTCCAGCAGAAGCCGGTATTCCAAAATTACTCGACGTAATCTTGTATCAACGTCTAATCCTCCATGTCACGAGAGAACCCAGAACAACATCCAAGGCCCTGCAGGCCTCATTTGCTTCAGCTCAGTTCAGTGTTCATGTTTCAACAATAAGAAATGGACAGAGCAAAAATGGCCTCCATGGGGGAAATTCCAGGGTCAAAACCGTTGCTGATCAAAAAAACAACACAAAGGCCCATCTCAGATTTGCAAAAATCCATCTTGATGTTCCCAAAAAAGTTTTGAAAATAATCTGTCAACTGACAACAGATCACTGGAAAGTATTGGAAGGATTGCTCCTCGTACACTTGATGTAAAACCAGCAGAGCATCTCAGAAAAGAACGCTTCAAACCAACAGTCAAACATGCTGTGTGATGGTCCCGGGTTTTATTGCTTCTTCAAGGCCCTGATGATTTCCTGTAACAGAACTGAACTGCAACAAAATATATACTTTGCCAGAGAAAAAAAAACTGAAGGAAAATACCTCTGTGACCTTAAACTCAGGCAGGACAATAATCCAAAAATCCACCTCCAAAAGGCTGAAAATAACCAAAAAGGAGGTTTTAGGCCGTGGGCCAGAATCTGTAGGACGCTTCCTTAAGAAGTTTCGTATGAACTGTCAGGGGGCAACTTTCTTCCACCAGGATAAGTTGCTACACATAGCAGTGATCTCAAAACACCAATGTTCCCACGTTTTCGCTTGCACATTAATAAGTTATAGCCGATAAAAAATCTAAACTGTGGCGCTCCGGTCCAAGAGGTCACGTGATTCGATTTTTGCTGCTCAGCCAATCAGATCGCTGTATTGTCAGCTGTGCGCGTTCATCAGTTCATCATGGCTGCGCTCGTAAGATGTTTGTATGCATTTGTTTCCAGATGAAGAAAGCCCAATAATAGCATTTTCTGGCGCCAGCTGGCAGAGATCTTGATGGCAAGAAAAAAATAAATAGCCCAGACCATCTGTCCATCCATCCATCCATCCATCCATTTTCTAACAGGCTTATCCCCGCTGGGTTTGCGAGGTGCTGGTGCCGAGCTCCAGCTGTCAATGGGTGAGACGCGTTGTATAAACTCGTTGTGCCAAACGAGTTATCCCCTTCGGAATTTGTAGAATTTTGTATTGTATTTTTGAAATCAATAAAAGTTTTAACCTCCAGCTTTGTGAAGTCTAAATATTTTAAACATCACATTCTAGTAAAATGAAATTTATTTTTTTTAAACTCCTAATACGTTGTTCTATTTTTAAAAGAGACATATCTCGTTTTCTTAATACGGTTAATATCTCGATAAGGTTCTTGGTTGAATTAAAATCTTATTAAATCTGATAATTTTGGCTGTGCCTTTATTCAGTGTTCATTTGATCACACGTGAAATCCGCTTTATATAATCTATTCATGCGGGTTTAGCTACCAAAAAAGAAAAAAAGAGAACCAGCAGACAGCTGTGATGGACTTAGGAAGGTGGATTTTGGTTTCAGCAGACAGACATTCGACAATCTAATAACATAAAGCTAATATTTTCGTGACACATCTGGAAATGACCGTTTTCTTTCTCATAACGTATTATACTGGATGGATGGATGAACGATAATGTAACGACACCATTGCTATATTTCGTTAAGAAAAGTAAAACATCCTCATTTCCACGCCTAATAGGTTGGAAATGAGGCGGAGTTGACTAGATTCATTCTTCCAGCTGAATGCGCTCTTGGCGCAGGGAATACAAATTCTGGCGGGGATAAGTCGTTTGGCACAACGACACCTGTGCTATCCTAGCGCAGCAGGTCTTGGTGATATCACAGTAAATTGGGCAAAAGTCTGGACTATTTCTGCCCTGCGATGGACTGGTGACCTGTCCAGTTTATACAACGCCTCTCGCCCATTGACAGCTGGAGATAGGGACCGGCACCTCGCGAACGCAGGGATAAGCGTGTTAGAAAATGAATGGATGGATGGATGGATGAATGGATGGATGGATGGATGAATGGATGGATGGTCTGGGCTATTTATTTTTTTCTTGCCATCAAGATCTCTGCCAGGTGGCGCCACAAAATGCTATTATTGGGCTTTCTTCGTCTGGAAACAGACACAACAGAAACAACCATCTTACGGGCGCAGCCATGATGACGTGGTAAACTCGCTCAGCTGACAATACAGCGATCGGATTGGCTGAGCAGCAAAAATCGAAGCACGTGACTTATTGGACTGGAGCGCCACAGTTTAGATTTTTTATCGGCTATAACTTCTTAATGTGCAAGTGAAAACGTGGGAACATTGGTGTTTTGAGATCACTGCTATGTGTAGCAACTTATCCCGGTGCAAGAAAGTTGCCCCCTGACAGTTCATACGAAAAGTCACCGTACAGATTCTGGCCCACGGCCTATTTTGGAGTGGCCTAATCAAAGTTCAGCATTGAATCATAATGAGACGCTTTTTTCATGACTTCACGCAGGCTGTTCATGCTTGATAACCCACCAGTGTGGTTGAATCCAAACGTTCCTGCAAAGAAGAGAAAATTCATGTAAAGCAACAGCTTAATGGCTGTTGTTGACTCCCTGTGTTGCTAAACCATTTCTTAGAGGTTTAAGGGATTTTTTTGTTTCTTTTGGTGTCAACACCTTTTATCTCATCATAAATTAAATCATTGTTTGAAAACAACTTGCAGCAATTGCAGGGTTCAGAATAAAAATAAAATGGCTTGTGATCACTTTCATCAATCGATTTAGTCAATTTTTCAAATAACTTAAAACTGAAATCTAAATTATCTGCACATCAGTCGGTTTCTATAAACAAGTAGCAGGTAAAAATCAACATGTTTTAACATAAAACCACAAAAATAAAAATAATGCTCTCGGTAGCACTAAAAAAGTACCAAGCAATCAAATGCTACTGATTTTTCTGAACTCTTGGCTGCTCATGCTGCTACTGATTAACAATATCCTGAACCCTGTGTTTGAGTGTCGTTGTGTGTTTTATGGGTCTAGTGTAGGAAGGATGACAAGATGGCTGCTTTGATCTAACCATCACCTCCCATGAGCAGAGGCAGCTGGAGCTGCGTGTGTGTGTTGGAGTGTATTGGTGTGGATATAAAACCACCATTTAGATAAAATACTGCACCGTTCTCCTTATGCTAAAATAGAATGCATATATATTTTCCTCTTTCAGGAAAAGTCTATTGAATTTAGCCAATCACCTACCGGCTAGAAATAATTGTCATGAGAAAGCAGATTCCATAATGATGCTGTTGTGTGAATACAAACAAATAAAATCAAAAATAAAATGAGATAAAATATGTTATGTATATTTTCACCTAACTTTTCTACCGCTTGTTCAGCTGGTCTTTCAAAAGAGCAGTTATTTAGAGTTAAAATGTCCATGTCACTGCCAAACTCAGATATAAAGTTAGTAAAGCCCAAACATGATCACTTCACTGGTAGATTTAGGTGTAAAGTAATCTAAATTTACTAACATGTTCGTTGTGGCTTAAAGTAATATTATAGTTTGGGAGTAACCCAAACATCAACCATGTAGAGGGCACAGCTCATCATCATGTATATATCATCAAATACCAGTCTTGGAAAAAAGGTTTCCCATTCATTTTAGGAATATTTGCATCGATGTAATGGCAGCAAATGTTTTTCGATGGATTATCAAGGAAGGTATGCATAATGTGAAACATTTTGATTTGTTTTGGTGCAAAATTTTGTTGTTTACCACGGGGTAAGCAGTATTTATGTCCACATTTATTCACAGATTACACTGTTTTTATTTATCTTGACAGTCGAGAAGATCAACTTTTGAGTAGCTATGCAATGCTAATTCTGATCGTATGTTATTTGGTATATTTAATCTAACTTCATAACAAAGGAGTCATTAAAATCGGGCATGGGGGTCTGGGGGTTATAGGGATGCTAGTTATGCGGCGATGCTGTCCCAAGGCTGAATGACCATGAGGGGGCTGCCCTGGGGTTGGCGGTGTGTCTGACATGGAGGTGTCAGTGGTGGGCTGCGGCTGCTGCGGCTGCTGGCACCGAGGCAAGAATGGGTTGTAGACAGTTGAGCCTCCTGGTCTGGCCTGCTGCCCTGTTACTGGTGTGGGTAGATTGTGACCCCCCCCCCCCCCCCCTCCCCGGTGGAGTGCTGTTTGTGTGGGTGCTTTGGCACTGTCCCAGAGCGGTGGGGTCCAGTTTGAGCCTTCCTGCTTTGATGTTGGATTGAGTCTGGATTTAATAAAGTCAATCACGCAATTAGGACAACATCTTGATGTATTTTGTTGAGGATCGCTGCCCATGCACATGTAGGGAACCAGCTTCTCTATATTGTATGCCTGAAATGTCACAACAGGACTCATGGAAAAAAGGATACATGAATTGAATCTGACTCGTTACTCTATTATTTTTCCTCAACAAAGAGATGAAAGAAACTGAAGTGTTTTGTTATTTAAAGTTTTTTTTTGACCAGTTTTAGAAGCCTTTTTTCAATTAGTTGTAATGTTTTGGTGGTTCAAATCAGGTGAGGCAAATAACTTGCAATGCATCATAATACTGAACAAGAATAGGAAAATGAAACATTCTCAAGATGGCAGCAGTGGCAGCAGACGGTGACCCGGAAGGTAACTTATTAATCGGGGAGGAGGAGGGAGATAGGCAGAGCAGGACTGGGGCTTAGCTATGGAGAAGAAACCACAGAGAAAACCTCCATGGCCAGCACATCCATCATCATCATGCTTCCAACGATGGGAAGAAACTGTTGACCTCACCAGCAGATGTGGAGTCTGCAAGCTGCGATGGGAATGCGACGGTTGTGCAAATAAGAGTGGGAGCTTTAAAACTGCGTGGCTACTCCCATCCAACTTTGTGTAGATCAGTTTGCAGGTATGTGTTTATACCCAAACAGTTTACAATTTTCAGTTTAAAAGGTAAACTTGTTTACAGTCTCTTGCAAATGTATCCCTGCCCCTTTGCACTCAGATTTATTTTGGGCTCTCAGAGTAAAGTGAGTTGAAAACAAATGTATGCCACACTTTCCAACATTTTTATTAACATAACATTGAAAACCACATATCCTTTTCCTTCAACTTCACTAGTATGCACTATGTTTTCTTGATCTGTTGTATAAAGGGAAGTAAAGTACAAAACAGCTTTGGGGAATCTGCAGTTTAATGTAGAAATTAGGATATTTTTCAATAATAACATTTCAATTATTGCATCTCTACTTTTGTCCACCTTCCCTGTTCTAAGTCTCAACCTGTCAGCTTTTGTAACTGGGTGGACGACAACTGAATAACACTTTCACTACGTCCTTTGGTTCTTTCTCTAATTCTCGCAGACTTTTTTTTTTTTCTCACGTTCAACCGCTGTGTTTCAGCTCTGAGCTGGAAAGTCCCCCCAGAGCGCACCAGTAGCACCAGAAGCTGCAGCCGCACCGCTTGGGTCACACTGGTGAAGGGTAGGCACGCCACGGGCAGCTGGCCTACCACATTAGAGAGTTATGCTGTATGTATGTGTGTATCTGCATGTGTGAGTGCTCCCATGTGTGTGTGTTAGCCCATGCACATGTGTACAATAATAAGAGCCCTGCTGTCTGCCGACCACAAGGCAGCAGCTGCTTGGGCCGGCAGATTAGAGGCTTGCTCTGCACTGGATGCCCTTACTGAGCGGTTAGCAGGATGGATGGATGAATGAAGGACTGAATGGATGGATGGATAGTAGTGAGTCTTGTGACCTGGTCCTCTTAAATACAATTGTTACACCTACCAAAGTTTGGATTAAAAAGCTCCTGTTCTAAAATTTGCTTTGCTTCTAACACCAGGCCCTTATGTTGCAGCGAAAGAGTGCATGTAATATATGTTTAATGAAAAATTATCCTAGGGTACGCTATAAATTGTTGTTATCATTGTGTTCTTCATTGAGTTGATACTGGAAGGTTTAAGCTGCAACTGCAGAAATGTTATGCATGCATTTCATACTCCTTTAATCTCTTATTTTTTTCCCATTAAAATCACAAACTTTAAAGTATTTCATTGGGATTTATTAAAACATGTTTGTTGCACAGGTATCCATTATTTATCATTAAGGAATCAGACAAAGAAAAGAAGGGGTACCACATGAGGACCTATGCTGCACCCTTAAACCCAACACAGCTGTGTTCAGGACTAATAACCTTCACATATGGGGCACCTGCTCAGCAGCCACACCAAGTGCTTCCCGTTATTAGATGTTTATGTGATAGATTAAAAAGAAACTAGCACTTAAATTTAAAATGAAAGGAAAATGATTCATGTATTTTTTTTTCAATTTCACAAATGAAAATGTTTTGCGGTATGTGCCAACCTACTTTGCGTGTTTTCCCAAGTTTCTTTGCAGGATTGCTCTAGCTCTGTCAGATTGAATAGAATGTGTCCATGAATATCCTTTTTTGGGTGTTACCTCCCTTTCTTAGCAGATTTAGGTCTGGATTTAGACTGAGCCATAATCACGTAAGTATGCTTTTAACTTAACCATTCTATTGTTTTACTGTCTTTAGCAGCTTCTGACACGTTTTCTTTTAAAATTGCTCTGTTTAGCATCTACTTTCCCATCAATTCAAGTCTGCTTCTCTGTCCCTGATGAAGTAAAGCATTCACACAGCATGATGGGGCCAGTACTGAGGATTGTGTGATACAGATGTTCTGTGTTATTTTTTTTTTCTTATTTTTCCTCTACTCAATGCACGTATACTAAAAAGTAAAACTTTAGTCCCAACGTAACAAAAGCACCTTCCTCCAGGTTTGTCATCTCCCCAACGATGCTGATGGCAAATTTGAAACACGATTCTTTTAGGTTTTCTTTCAAGAAGGTCTATCGCTTTATATAGCGAATGCTGTGACTAAAGTCTAATTCTTTGTTTGTGCACACAATCGTGGCCAATAAAGCGGATTCTGATTTTGAAACTTTTCCATAAAGGCCAGATTTTTAGAGTGTACAGTTAATAAGTCTCTGCTCTGTATGATTTTCTTTGATTTGTGTTGCAATTATTTATTATTTATTTAGATCAGTTTAAACAGGGGCAGAATACGCATGGGAAAAATACATTTCAGACAGATTTGTGAAAAAATTTATTAAAGCTACAGATTATTTTCCTTCATATATATAAACTAGTTTTTCTTGCTCTAGTCCAACAAATCCTGACAAAATATAGAAAAGGGGGAGTGGATACTTTTGCAAGGCCCAGTGTGTCATGCACTAACATTTATATGGGTGTCAAACAGAAAATAGACAAAATGTTACAGCGGTGGGTAATCTATTTCACCTGAGCATGAAATTGGTCTTAGTTTGGAATTCCCCTTTGGGCGGGAGCCATCAGTCATGTTCCCGAGAGGCATCCCACTTCTCCTCTGTTGTGGTTTCTGTAGGTAAGATGAAGGCTATTGCTGTGACACTGGGAGGTAGGTGCACTCTTAAACACTCCGGCCCAGCGTCTGATCCGTGTGATCTCTTTGTTCTCTCCACTCCGGAGCGCACGCCCATGAATGGAAATACATTAACACGTGTAAGTGAATGCAAGACTCTGCAAGTACATGCACACTTGTGCAAGCTAGCGCACACTCTTACTGTGTGTCGATTCTTGTAAAAGTATACTCCTAATGTCACAACCCTAATAAAGCCATAGATATTTGCTGTGTGTGTCATGCATTTGCCTTTGACCTCCATAAAAATGAACGTTGACTCACAAGGATAATTCTCTGTTACAACACAAAGCCAAGTGCACTGCATTGTCACCAGTGGTGATACCTGATGCAGAGGTGGCAACACATCAGCTGCATTATACAAAGAGGAATGTTATTCACATTTCTGATAGATGAGCATGTCGCCTGGTCAAATATTATGTTGTGTTCGGAACCTTCCGATTAAGAGCTCCCAACACAGAGCGCAGCATATGGGAAAAGAGCAGCAGCCTGAAAACACGGAAGCCAGTAAGAGAAGCGGACCAGAAATAGAACAGAATACAACCTCATATACCTATGCTGTGTATGGAAAAAAAATAAATATCAGTGGCGTTACACAGCAAATATGGACCGTTGAGTAAACGGCGGGGGTCTCCGTGAAAGGCATGTGTTCTTTCACTTTTAACCACTAGGTATCATACTTATTGTTCCTTTAAGTTATTATAGGTATGTCATTCCAAAAAAAAGTTAAAAAACAAAACAACTGGAATTTTTTCCCGCCGTTTGAAGACGTTTCGCTTCCCATCCAAGAAACTTTCTCAATTCAAAACGTCTTCAAACTTCGGAAAAAAGTCCAGTTGTTTGTTTTTTTTAAACTTTTTTAAGAATGATCATGACCTGGATGACTGAGATTCTTCACCAGGATATTACAGGTATGCAATTACAATAAACTATTGTGTTGCCCTAACCTGAACCTAAATGTCTATTGGATGCAGTTTCAAAGACTGAAACCAGAGACAACATAATTAACAGACTCTTCCCCACAGCCGGTAGGGGTCAGAGTACTACTCTTCACCTAATATGATCTAATGCTTCATGGATCTGGATTAAAACGCTCCTAATAGATAAAAGCTGAATCTACTGCCTAGTTCACCAAATATTTATTTAAGGAAGGGGTTGAGGGGATGGATGAACAGGAAGAGAGGGATGATCTGTGGAGACTCAATTGAAGGCTTTGGAGGATGAGACTCACCGGGGGCATGCAGGCTTCAGGAAATGGCTTTTCCAGAGCCCAGTTAGGACCCCTTGAGATTGAACCTACAAGGAGGAGAAGAGGATAAAGGAATTAGGAAATAGGGGTGAGGGTGATGGGATGATGAGGGATGAGGATGATGTGATGAAGGGGGGTAAGAGGGATGAGGTGAGAAAGGGTTGGGGGTAAGGGAGGGTGGGGTTGAGAGAAGGTGACAGACTCAGAAGGTATAAGTAGACTGCTGGGGAGTTAGAGGTAGGGTTGAGGCGCAGCCTTCTTCCCAAACCTAAGTTAACATATTAGCTTTCAATGGGGAAACGGGTACTAAATGGCATATATGTAATCAATGGTGGAATTGGTACTTTTAGGTGTCTGAACTCACAACTATGTCAAAGGGAAAAAAAGTTTTTCATGTTTTTACTGAATCGCAAAGCTTAAACATTTCTAATTCAGTGGGAGTCACAACAAAAAAACAAACAAACAATAATGTGACACATTTGTTCATCAGGCTAAAATAATTCCAGACACTTTATCTTTATTGCCAACAACCTTAAATTAAAACACGAAAGAAAAAAAATCATGCAGAACTCATAGCATGTCTTTTTCCCGTCCAGTTTGTGCACCCTATTACAGAACTGCGTTGTGTTGCCATGACACACTAAAATAAACAGCTTTAGGTAAATAACGCTCCAGCATCAACTTTCTAAGCATCTGACAGAGTAAAATTTTTTCTGGATCTCCAGCTAAGTCAACCTTGGTCAGATTTGTTTAATTAATGTTGATTTGCACAACATAGAGATGGCACATTTACTGTAAATACAATATGTGCCAATGCTACAAAAGTGTTGAGGATATTTGGCAGTAATGACACAATGTTAATGTAACTTAATCCCACACTACGCTATGCAGATGCTTTATCTGCATTTATGAAAAATCCCAATTACTGAAATTCATTATGTAGACTAATCTATTTTCCTATTAAATTATCTGACTAATCATTTGTCTTCCTGGTACATTCACTAATTGTTCACAAAGCATTAAACATTCATCCCCAGATGGTCAGACAATCATTTGGTGCGAAACAATTGTGACATAACAGCAAAAATAACTTATGGCCCCATTCAGCAGTATACCGTACATTGTACACTCTTCATCTCAAAATACACAAACACTCAGAAAACATTGGTGCATCATAAGTGACAGCTATGCATCAAGGACGTCACATGCTTTCTTGTTTCGCAAAATGCTCTTCGTTTTACAGTTAGACCCAAACAAACTTAAAACAATTATAGCCCCTAATTTTGAGAAACAAAATCAGCTAAACGTGTTCGTTTAAGAAATAATGCCCCTGCCATTCCATCATAACTTCTCTTCTTAGTTTTAAGACTACCCTCATCTTGTACAGGTCTCTTTAATTTGGTCATTTCTGTGGAAATTCTGCACATGCTTAAAAAAAAATATGTGTTGATGCATGCATATACGCATACATATGATTCTTCCCACTCACACTTCTGCCTTCAGCATGGGGCAGGTTTGAACACTGTAGCATTAGCGACTTGGCACTCCCCTCCTTGCATGTCCAAATCTGTCCACATCACAAATTCTTAGTCTAATCTGAACTTGATCACCTCTGTCTGTCACATTAAAATGGGTACAAAGCATGGAAGGAGGAGGATCTTTGTATTATGTGTGTTTTTCAACAATGTGTCAGTTAATATATAAGCAATAGGCTCAGTAAATCAGTTCTGAGTCATGGAAAGAGCAGAAAACAGCGCCTGGGGGTTTAAGTGATGGGGGTCTGTGGGCTCTGAGACAAAACAGGAGCTGTGGCCCAAGTCATACCTGCGTAGAACAGAAGGTGAAAGTTTTAGTATAAATACCTTACAGCTGCCCCTTGAGTTAAGCACGAGCAATGTACTGAATTTAAGAGAAAAAGGAATAAACAGAAAATTGTGTTTTCAGCAGGTAGCAATTGTATCCTTTAAGCTAAACCTGCCGATACCATTTTTTTTTTTTTGGATCTTCTTGCAAAATATGCTTATAATTGTTTATTCTTTTTTTCATTAAAATACTCTAGAATGGTTTAAAAGAAAATCAGTTTCTGCCAAGTTATCTACATATAGTATTCCCTGTAAAGTGAACATGTAGGCATCAACTCAGAACACAGGCCTGAAGATTGCTCTTTGCATAGCTGCCCACGTTGTGTCGCCGTCTGCGGGCGGCGTTTGCCCCCTGGGATCATTTGGAAAAAGAAAGGTGCGCTGGACAGGAGAGAACAGATGAAGGAAAAATGTAAGGAATGAGGGGTGAGCTCAACCTGGCAGGTCCATACAAAGACAGCATGTGCAGTGAACTCAAGGTAATTTAGCAGGGATGGCCTAAGGATAGGTTTTTTTTTTCTCTTCTTTTGCACAAATAACTTGCTACTGATTAACCTTAATCTCATCATCATCTCTCACACCCATTCTTTGACACTGTCCCAACTCTCTCTTGCTCAACCACCCACAAATAAGACATTTAATACATCTGTCTTGCTAGCACAACGTTTTGACTTCATGATGTTGGCATTTGAAAACTAAGCTTCGAAATATGGAGTGTTTACTTGCAGATGTGCCTGCAAAGGGGTTTTGTGATTTAAGCTTTGCGTCCACATGGATCAGATGTTTTGGAAGACCAACCTTTTTAAAACAGGGTCCTGGAGCGGAAACATATATACGAGCAGAAAGTGTCTTTTCTGAAGTGATGTTGAACTGTTACCTCTCACTGTATCACAAGTGTGCCTTACAAATCACAACAAACATGGTGCCATTTGGTGTTGAGTTCAAGCTAGGGCAAATATTGGATTTGTTCTGGCTGTTACAGATGAATCTACTGATACTGCTTATATAATCATGCACAATCAACTTGCCACAGAGAACCACATTAACCACATGCGTTTGGAACCACCTCAAAAATGAAGTTCAGAGAAAAATATATAGTATGCAATTATTGTTATTACTTTTTCCCCAACCCAAGTTGTACAAAGCATTGTAGAGTAATTTGAATTAACTGAAAAAAACAGTGTTTTTTATCTCCAATGTGCAATTTTGTTTTCCTATTGAAGAAAAAAACAAAACACTGATGTACATTTCAGTGGCAATGTTGGGGTTTGATCTCTTCACTGCAAAAACGGATCTAAAATAAGTAAAATGTTCTTAAAGTTAGTGTATTTGTCCTTGATTTGAGCAGGTAAATAAGATTATTTGTCAATGGAAGGAGTATTTTGACCCCTAAAATAAGATAAATAGACATCCTGCACTTGAAATAAGATGCTGGAGATGAGTCGTTCTTATTTTAATAGCAAAAATCTTATTCCATTGGCAAATAATCTTATGTACCTGCTCAAATCAAGGACAAATACACACATTTTAAGAACATTTTACTTATTTTAAGTTCCATTTTTGCAGTGTTGCCCTTGGATACTTTTACTCAAGACCACTTAAAGACCAATCCATTGCTGTCAGTGCAAACATGTGAAAACTACTGTAACTCTACCAGCAGAATAAATGTCAACAGGCATTGTTTCATTTTGTGTTTTTTCAGGCAGTGTGCCAGTTTACACCTGAATTCACTAGTGTGGTCTTGTTTCTTCCTTTCATTTTGGCACTAATTGGTCTCAGTCAGTGGGCAGTTGTCAACAGGGGATACTAGAACACCGCCACAATCGAAATTCCAGGAAAAAAGTAAATACACAGTTACCATAAGTGACAAAATAAAAAATAAAAATGTTATCTGCTGACTCATAAACGACTCACTGTTGTTTGATTATTCAGCTTTCCCATTCCCTTTTGGGCTAATGTGAGGTAATTTCTTTCAGTGAGTCTAAATGTATATCTTTTAATGGCGAGGGACGCTGGATAGATGAGTGTGTATTTATGTTGTAAAACGTTTAGTTTCCATGTGACTTCATGTTCGTCTCTGTTTACCTAAAGATTCTCCTTGGGCCATAGAGCTGCGCCTGTGGCCAATCAGCATGTTTTGTGTTAATCTTCATCCAATCTGAATAATTAGTTATTCTGAATAATTATATTCCTGGCTGTTTCTTCTCTTAGCTGTGACACTGTCCTGGAGTGGGGCATTGGCTGAGCCACTGATGCCAACAACTTCATGTTCTCCTGTATATCATACACATGGCCCTGTCTCTCTGCTGTACCTAGCTACTGGCCAAGCTTTTACTACAACTAATTATATGTGCTCGCCTTTATCCGCTAGACTTGAAAATTGTCTCAGAGCTTATCCACTTAGTCGTGTTTCTCTGCTAGATGAAGCAACTAAAAGAGCTAGCACTGCCTATAACTTTTTTATTTTTTTCTCACATAGAAGGTACTCCTGGATCAGAGCTTATGTATTATTTTTCTATGTGTGTTCTTGTCTTCTTAAGCTCCAAGTTGTTTGTGGTAGATGGCTGTTCACACTGAGCCTGGTTATTGCTGAAGACTTCTTCCTCTTAAAGAGGAGTTTTCTATTCCACTTCATGCTTAATATGAGGGAATACTGCAACACAATACAAGCGACTGTCCACTGTTGCTACATGCTCATCCAGTTGGAGAGCCACTGACAGCAGCCTATGCTGTTTCCTCAATGGGTCGTTTCTGCTGAGAAACTCCACTGAATTTTTACTTACACAGGCTAGATGCTATGTTCTGTTCTATTTCTGGTCCACTTCTCTTACATGTTTGAAGGCTGCAGCTCTTTTGTCGAGATAAAATACCAAATGCTGCGCTCTGTTTTGGGAACCCTGGGAACTATCATAGGATTGGCTCAGAAACCAGGAAGTAAACACGGGCTACACACTACTGAAGTAGTTCTGCACTGTACCTCTAATTCTGAAAGGAGAAAAACTTGATTAAGACATTGTTGATGGAGAGGACCGATTGTTTATAGGTAATGTTACAAATGAGAATGATTTTGGTTAACTTTACAGTAAGTTTATAACTTATTGCTCCTTTAAGCTTTCTTTGCAGGAAAAAAACACTGTTGAGTTACTGTAAAACATTTTTGCTGGCCCATATGTGCTGCCATTTGAATACATGTGACGATAGACTTTTTTTAACAACTACATATTTCTACTGCATTAACATTCCTGGTTTTGATTCCACTGAGCTCACGATTTAGTGTTATGAGTGTGATCAGGCTCACAACAAGAAGTAGTAAAACCTTGCAAATGAATTATGAGCATAATGTTTGACTTTGAAAATATATCAATAGCTACATTTCCAACTGTTTGTCATGGCGACTTTGAGTAAACCTTTAAATATTGCAAATAAATAATCATTTTAAAAAAGGAAATTAGGCATGTTTCCATGTTATGGGAATATTCGGGAAACAGCTGATCAGTCATGTGAGGTAAATGTTCGCTACGCCAGAACTTATTCAGCAAAATGTTTCCATCTTTCATTTTGTGCGTTAACTCTTTTTCAGAAAAGCCAAAAAATCCACTCAAGCGAGTGCAAACATTTGTGAAATTGAGGACATTATTTCCAATGCTGCCATTTCCATCAACCTTTTGCACTGTGAAACTTCAAAATGTGTATAAAAAACGTTAATGCACTGCAAAAACGGAACAAAAAATAAATAAAAATGTCTTGAAATTTGTGTATTTGCCTTTGATTTGAACCAGTAAATACAATAATCTGCCAATAGAATAAGATTTTTGCACTTAAAACAGGAACAATTCATCTCCATCATCTTATTTCAAGTGCAGTATATCTAATTATCTTTTTTAAGGGTAAAAAAAAACTCATTCCATTGGCAGATTATCTTATTTACCTGCTCAAATCAAGGACAAATACACTAATTTCAAGATTAATTACTTACTTTTAGTTGCTTTTTTGCAGTGTGGAAACACAGCTTGTGATAAACTCAAATCAATGAATAGAATTAAATGTATTAATATTGTTTCACACAGTGAAAAACAGTGTAGCAGTGTGAATATCTCACCCATACATACAAAAATAATTCCAACAATACACAAAACGAGGATTAGCAGCAATCAGGATATTTACTACATTCTAAGTATTCCTCAAATGAAAGAGGTTATTGATCTAACTGCTCGGTGATTTGGTTTCTAAAGTCCTGAACGTTTTACTAGATGGGAGTGGAGTACAAAGAATGTATGCTGGGTGAGGGGAGTTAGTTGCAATGGCGCTGGCTTTCTTTTGGAGCCTGCAGGTGTAAATGTCAGTCAAAGAGAGCATCTGTGATCCAGTAATGTGTTCCGCTGACCTCACCACCCATGGCAGGTTCTTTCTGTTCTCCTGAGAACAGCTGGAGAAGAGTTCAGTGCAGCAATGCACCAGGGGGCTCTCTACTGCTCATAAACCGCAGAGGTTTATGAGCAGCTGGTGAGGGAGGAGAACACACTTTGACTTCCCAAGGAAATAAAGTCTTTGTAGGGCTTTCCCCACCTGGTGTGAGCCGAGTGTGTTCCGGGTGAGGCCAGCAGGGATGTGGACATCCAGGAATCAGACCAGCAACGGTTGTGTGGTTGACAAACTTGACTATGGTGTTGCTCCAGTGAATGGGGGAGCTGTTGTGACTGAATATGGAATCGAGAATGGGGCTGAGCCTGTGTTCAGGATGAGGATTGATTATGTGTGCTTACCCATCCGGATGAGTTTTATTCTGAGGAAATCCACAATAAATTCCCCAGGCCTAGTTAACTTTGTTATTCCCCATAAAGTGTTTAATAAACTGTGTTGAAGGTGATTTTTGGATAATAAAAACATAGTAAAATGCCCCCTCGTAGAGATGTTCTGGGTTTGGAGGTTCCTTAACAATGTTTAACAGCTCATCAAATAAATAACATAATAAAATAATAATTTAGAATTGATTGCATGTTTTTTTTTAAAACTAATGCATGTGTGCTCTAAGTAATGCTCTGTACTTAAATACTTACCCTCTCCTGGTTGTTGCATGGAGGAATAGCAGAAGGTTCAAAGTCACAATAATTAAAAAAGGTTGGATAACTTGATTGAATGGTATCTCACAGCTGTGTGGGAAAATAGTCCTTTTGCAGTTCACTCACTACCAACTAGCAAATGTGTGGTGAACACAGTTCTACCGTGTGGCCCTTTGACTGATAACTATGTAAGTTCAGACCCATACATGTATATATGTATACAGTATGTATATATATATATATATATATATATATATATATATATATATATATATATATATATATATATATATATATATATATATATATATGTGTGTGTGTGTGTGTGTGTGTGTGTGACAGATATACATTAAATGTACAATACATGAAATCACCTACAGAAACAATGAAATGCAGTTTTTTAAACTATTGACTGAGAAGACAAGATTTAAAGTGATCTTTTAACTTTTTGGGAAAGACGCAACACACATTAAAAAGTTTCAGTCCAGATTTAAATAAGACAAAATTGATGTTGCTTGTGGTGAGGTGTGTGTCTTTTTTTTCCTCCAAAGCATATAACCTAAATGTCACCTCCTCTTTTTCAGTGTTATCATACAGACATGAGCTTTATTTAATCTAGATGAGAGATGATTTTTACACTTGCATTTATAAGAGGAAAAACACTGACATCTGTCTTTTATGCACTGAGCTGGAATAAACTCTGACCCGTCCATTGACTGATAGTATGGACATCCTCACTGCAAAAACAGAACTAAAAATAAGTAAAATTTTCTTGAACTTGGTGTCTTTGTCCTTGATTTGACCAGATAAATAAGATGATCTGCCAATGCAATTAGTATTTTGACCCCTAAAATAAGAAAATTACTGCACTTGAAATAAGATGACGGAGATGAGTTGTTCCTATTTTAAGTGCAGAAATCTTATTCCATTGGCAAATCATCTTATGTGTGTGCTCAAATCAAGGACAAATACACTCAGTTTAAGAAATTTGACTTATTTTTAGTTGAGTTTTTGCGGTGCTGACTTAGTGACTGTAATGTGGTCATATGGTGAAATACTTATAAAGTAATATGCAAATATATTTATGATAAGAAATGTTTTAGCACTCCAAAGTCTTGAGGAAACATATGTATATTGTGTAAAGGTGGCCTGAGAATGGAACCTGTAGGAACCCCAGTTTGTGATATTTTAACTCAAACTAATAATTACCATTTGACCCAAAGCACTCCTGGTCTGCCAAATAAGAGCTGAACCAGTATAATCTTGCCGTTTCTTGTAGTTCAAGCAGGATGGACCACCAACTCTCCAGACACAAAATCATAATTCTCTGTGCTAAATCTTTCATTATATGATTACTGAAGCATAAACAAAAATTTATTTACAAAGGTATCTGGCCCATCACTGGTTTTCAGATCTCCCAGACCCAGACACGCCCCTTGATGATTAAAGCCTGGTCTGGTTGAAGACTGTGGGCTGCAGCCTATCATGGGTCAGTTTGATAAAAAAAGAAGGTAGGAAGCAGAGAGCACATAAATCCGCCCGCTGGACAGTTTACGATTAAAGGGTACCTTTGCTTGTCCCACAATATGTTATTAATGCTGGAATTACTAATCTTACTGTCTTAGATGTTTGACAGTTTGGCGGATGATGCAACAGTTTTTACTTGTTTGAGGTTTATAACTAATTAAAGCAGAACAACCACCAATCTTACAAAGGAGATGGCTGGATATGCCATACTGAGAGCAAATAGCTGAGACTGTTAACATTCTGGTTGAGATTGTAGCACATTTGGTCATGATTGTGGGAAATACAGACAGCATAAATTTCCAGCCATACACTTCATGGCAGGTTGCTGTAAATCTGGATCTGAATGCATAACTCATTTTGATTTCTTTTATTAGATTTTGTAAAAAATAAAACACAAATGTTCTGCAGCATATCTGTTTTTCCACCAACGTCCCCAATTCTGACAATCAAACATTTATTTTAATTATAACTCACAGGAGAATTTCACCCTTGTTACTTTTCAGTATATTTTTACTGAGGTTAGGCAATCATAAATGGCTTTTGTTAAGTTTAAAAGGAGAAGATATTAGAAGAAAGGAGGTAATCCATGTGTTGCCTGGCCTGATTTTAGGTATCAAAGGACTTTGACCTGAAATTTTGTCATTTCTTTCTTATTTTTAGGTTGGGGAAGTCCTGGTACATGGTTGGGACCCAAGTTAATATACGTGGTTATAGAACTGTCTCCTTTACAGAGTTTTATACTTTTTTTGAACAACAATCAAGAAAATATTTAAACTTCTTTGTTGAAACAATTTAGTGTATAATGGGCACAACAGGGCTGGAAAGTGAGCAAAAACAATTTAGTTCAGAATTGCCTGTTTTCTCATTGTTCATTAATAAATATATATATGTCTAAACTTATTCTTGGTTGGTGAGTTTCTATTCATCTTTTGGGAGGATCCTTTCTCAGTATTTATTTAAAATGCCCATTTAAGGCTATTTTTGCGTGGATTGATGTGAATTTAATTCATATTATTAAACAAAAACCTGTTTTTAATTTTATTTCATTTTTTTTAAACTTTTAATGATGCCTAAGTGAACTCTTTGTGTACTTGCAATAAATGGTTGGGTCACAGTACTGTGTTCAAAAGGATTTTTTTTGGAAAATGAGAGAATGTATGACAGATGAGGAAAGAATGTAGAGATAAAGGACCAAACAATTGCACGTTAAGTTGAGTCCTGTGTTAAAGGCAATAATCACGATATCAGACATTCTCAGATGTTTTTAACTTTAAGACTCAATCTCTCAGATTATTGCAATAGTTTTAAAAATTGAGGCATTCTTTGTCTGCGGAAAATAGAGACTTATCAGTTTATTGTTTCTGTAGTGGTCAGACTTTCACCATTTTAGGAACTATGGAGTTTATCTTTACTATAGTCAGTTATATGTAAACTTCAGGAAAATAAAACAATCTTTGGATAGTTTTAATACCTTCAAAGTAAATATTCTGTAGCACAGACCATTATCCTGTAATACCATTCTGCTCCTTTTGAATGAACACTGTGAGCGTAACTAGCTGATATTAGCTGGGTAATTATTCAGGTAACCAGCCTGCTTAGCAAACATTCCACCTGTAGTTTCTCAATTTTAACTCAAAAACAACCTTATCTAAGTAAGAGTGATGGGTTGTGCTTCTTTAGTTTCCACACAGTGATGGTCACCTGTTGATGCTTTCAAAAAGGAACATTTTTTTTTTTCTGGTATAGGTGCCCTCTTGCAACAAACTAATTGGCAGTACACAGCAAGAAGTGGGGGTCTGTATGCTCCATTCAGTCAGCGAAAACTACGATAATTCCAGATATTTCTCTGGCATCTCGGTAAAAGGACGTTAAACCGTGGTAAAATATGACTGAGAATTACAACAATTTTGAAACCATAATTTTTTTGAAAGCTTCGAAGTGCCTTGATACCAGTTATCGACTAAAACCTCCTCCTGGTGATGTTTCTGTGAGGATAATGCCATCAGGATAATACCCTCTGTCAAACTTTAAAAGCAGTTTAACAGTGGTCTGAGTTAGATTTATTAACCTTGTCTTAACTTAATCCCATCAAATGTTGACATTATCACAAGATAAAACTCAGGATCAGCTGATGAAATTTCTTTATCAGATACAATGCACTGGTCCCAAACTCTGTATTGAACATATTTAGGATAAAGATTCACTGGATATTTTGTAGGGATATCAAAGAGGGAATTTTTGTACCTTAAGTTGATCAAAGTAATTTAGGAATAGGCATTTACATGGCTTAAGAATATCAGTTTTGAAATTAAGGGTAAAAAACACAAATATCGTACAGAAAAATGTAGGAAAGCAAAAATAATGTGAATGGCTTATAGTATTTTTCTTCAAGTGGCGCTCCCAAAATAAGCTACGATTGTCAAAAAGTGGCAGCACAAAATGTGGCTTTGTGGTTTGATGGGGTGTGGCTGACAAAATCAAAGAGAGTAAATCAACAATAGATATTGTGAGCTTAGTTTGATCTGGCACTGAGATCATTTTTTTTTAAAAAAGGCCTGCCTCAGAATCCCAAACTAATACTTGGGTAGAACTATTATAACCCCAGATATCTTGTCTGGATCCTGTTGGCCATGCAGAGTTACAGGGAATCCTATCTCTGCTTTCATTACAACGTAACTCACCCCTATGAAAAGCATAATTTCTGCCCCTTTAAGCACATTTAGAAAAGTTTATCAAAGTGGGCAGTGGGCTGCTAAAGCAGTGGAGGATGGGATTGGTCCAGTTATTTATTATCATATTTATGTCCCACTTTCTAATCCAGACAGGATCACCAATAGCTTTGCTCATCATTATTCATTTGTAATGTAGACACGAAGCGTCGTTGATCTCCTCTTTGCTGCAGGCAGGTTTCAGTACAAGGCAGCAGCTGTCTGCCTGTGAGACCAGGAAGTGGGAAGGGTCTCAGAAACCGCGGTGAAGTTAGTTTTATGCTATGGAGCTCAGACAGAAGCACCGGGACAAAGCAGAGCAAGAGGCCCTTTTAAGGACTAAATTAAAATGGCTTTTTTCAAAGCCACCCACAAACCTCTAAAGAGCACTCCTTACTTCTGTAATGCTTCTGTAATTCTACTGTGCAACCATGTGCTTTCCTGCTCTGTTGTGTTTTGGTTCTTCAGGTGGTGTGCTGCTGTATTAGTGGAAGTAGCTTCACCTGCTCTGACTCTAATTACCTGCATGGGTTTCACCTGCTGCCTGGTCTATATATTCCTGCCTCACACAGCCACTTTCTGCCTGATTCTAGAAAGCCTTTGTGTGAGTGTACCATCCAGCAGTCCTTGTCTGCCTGCCTGTTTATGACCTTGCCTCAAGTTTATGGATTTTTTGTGTGTGCCTTGTCCCTTTCGGATTCTCCAGTTGGCCTCTGGCATCTGGACAATGACTCGGAAAAAATCCACAGACAGTCGTCTGTTTGGTGCATCACAACTTTGTAATTTTTATATCTGAGATTTTGATTGAAAAAAAAGCTCTGTCTCCACTGCCCTCCTTCACTGTGTGTCGAAACAACAACGAGTCCCTGATTGGTTGCCGCAATGCAATTTCACAGAAAAGTTCAGATTTTTGAACTCCAGCAAAATTCACCACTCTGCTCGTTCTGTGCGGACCGCACTGCTCTAACCATGGGCAAAAAAAAAGTTGATTTAAGTAAGACACCCTGAATACGTCAGTCTATCACAGGGCAACATAGAGACACACAGCCACGCACACTCTTACCAAAAGACAATTTAGAGACACTGGTTAAAAATAATCTTTTTGGATGTTGTCATCTGCACTAGTGTTAAGCCATATTTTTTAACTAATTTTGGAAAATTACGGCTGTACAAAGAAGTGTCTGACTGAGATAACTATGTATATAGTCTTCAGGACAGTTTTATCATCCATTTACATCATATTTTATTGACATAACAACTGTTTTTGTACCCAACTCAATGACTTTCAGTGTGCCAGAGAAAACTTTGGTCATTAAACTTGACAAAGTTTAATGTTCAACATTCCTTATTTTAAAGCAGGAGGAAAGCTGCACTTTTTTAAAATTCTATTTTATTCTTGTAATTTTACATTTTATTCTCAAAATATTATGACTTTATTCTCCTAATTTCCCACCAAAAATGGAAAAAAAATCTCACCCACCAAATGGGGGTTGCAGGCTGAAATGTTTGGGAACTCCTGATGTAGATCATTTAATGCTGATGACTTTTGCGGGATATTTTATGGAAATTTAAAGCAAGTCAATTTTCAAGCATAAACACAAAAGTATGATTTTTTTTTTTTTGTTTAACATATTTTTTGATCTCTATCAGAGTCCATGCCAGAAAATTTTCAGGCTGTTTTGGCAGTAAAGAATTGGACAAATCAAACTCAGGCAATTATTCATGACATTTTATATGACAGACATATAAATACACCAATAACTTTTTTGTCCAATATGTAGAAAAGAAAAAAAAGTAATTTTTGACTATTTGGTAGGCGGTCACTTAGACAAAGAATTTTTGGAAAAGTCACTTCTCAAAGTCATCTAAATGCTACTTTCCTCTACAGCTATGTTTGTTTATTGAAACTTCAAAAACATCGACTATCTAGTTTAGATTTGGAATCAGCTGAGCGAAGTGATATTTTCAATGTTCTCAATCTAAAAGTGCTACATTTCAGCTGGTTTTACAGCAACCAAAGGTTCTTTCTAGGGAAAACCATTGGACCACAGAGGTTAGCCTTTTTTCCTCAAATAGCGCCTCTTGTGAGGAAATGGTTGACCCTTGCTGATCAATATTTTACAAAAAATCCTCCTCGTGTCACTCCCTATCTTCAAAGCTGACAATGACAAGCATGTAGAGTGTGTATGTGTGTGACGCTTGAGTTAAAGTGGATTCGTCAGCAGGACCATAACGTTTCTCAACACCATCTCGTTCCCTGTCAGGTTTCGGGAAAAGTGGAACTCAAATCCAGTGAAGCAAGAGTCAGTTTAGGTCGAGCGGAATATGTTGCAAATGGTGTTAAAAGCATGTACTCCATTGCTCCCCTCCTCAAAAATTAATGGAGGAAAAAGCTCACTAAAAATGATCCATGTTTCCTCTTCGATCCCTCCCTGGTGGAAAAGATCATGAATAAATAACACAGATCAAACTGCAGTGTTAGCGCAGATCAAGTATTTGTAAAGAACCTGAAAGGACTGTATACAAGAGGGGCCCTATGAGATCATGTGAATGTGGCCTGCATGTTCTCTGTTCCTGTCACATTACATTTGGATCACCGTGGAATCCCAAAAGGTATAAAAACGATGAATTAGTTATTTTAAACCAAGCCCCGTCTTGAGACAAAGGTTCTGAAGATAAAATACATAAAAACACAAGCACATAAAACTGTTGGCTGGTGGATTTAACTTTTACTTTTAAGAAGCTAAAGTGAGAGTATATAGATCGGTCATCCAGAAAACCTACTTAACCATCATTAGTCAAGTGAGCTCCCGTAACAGTAGATAACTTTGAAGATTAAACCTTAAAGGGTTGGTATTGAAGTGGTGTTTGTTCTTCTAATCTGACTATAACGTGGCCTACTATGATTGGATATGATCTAATTGAAATTAACGGACTGACATGCTCTAATCTTTACTGTAAAATGCATTTCAAGCTACCAATAAATGATCGACTGTAACCAGAAGTCAGGGCTATACCCAGATACACTCCTGCAGCCATGAAGAACCCGTATGATTTCACCAGGGAAGTTCTTGCATCGTTTTTGTTGTAAAACAATCTAATGGTATGCTAAGGTTGTCTACAATATGATGATCTTGTAATGATCATTAATCATAGAAAAAAAATCTTCAGAGCCACATTTAATTAAATTAAACTTACAAACAGATAATATTTTCTTCTCTATCTTCTCTTTTCCTGACAATTTTTTTATGGTTTATTGATCCAATCAAAAAAATATTAAGTACACACTTCCAGGTTGTGCAATGCAACAAACACAAAATACTATGCTGGTGTATTTTTGTCAGATAAGAATTTAATAGCAAACAAATTGTATTAACATAGGTAATATTTTATGGAGTGTATACATTTTTGGGTATTAAGTAGGTAAAGATCTGTTGACCATGAAGACTCTGACATATGTGATTTAAATTATATATCCTGAAACTTAATGAACAAAGTTTCCACCCACAGTATGACCCACACAGACTCCCATCTGAAGATAATCATGACAAAACACTGAGGGGAAACCAACATGCAGGCAGCAAGACAAGACATTCTGGCAGGGATAGGTTGACTGAGGCAGGTATAAAAAGGCAGTATGACAGGTGAGCGGAGTTGGCACTAATTAGATGCAGCAGGTGGAGCTGATCAGGTGCTGAGCGGTGATGAAGCTGATAACAGAGCTGATTGATAAAAATAAGTCCAGAATCTCGTAAAACAAAAACAAATGTCCAAAATCATGACACAAAGAAACAAGATAACAAAAAAAAAAAGCAATAAGAAACCCTGCTGTCTTGAGATTTGCTTGCAATGGATTTTATTGTCTGTATAATATATTATTAAGTTGTAGTTTTTATTTTGTCTGAAGTTCAGGCAAGGTTTTGCTTTGTTTTTCACCTGATCTAACTGCTCAGTGTACCTTGGTGACTTTCTTTTTGAGCATTTTATCTTTCAATCCATTACACTTGCAAAGTCATTCAAAGCTGCTCCCTTCCATGATTTTCTCCGTCAATGAAGCTGGGGGATGGATGTTGGAATCCCAAGACCTGAAGACTCATTCGGATTCATTGAAAGGTGTCGCAGCCGGTTCTGGACCACAGTTATGCACTTTACTAAGGTGGTGTGCTGGTCTTAGGTGAATTTGTTTTCTTCCCCTCTCCCCATTAAGCTAATATTAATTGTTAAAATTTACAATTGTAGGCTATGAAACCCTTTCTTTAGTCCTTAGACAGCTGTAAACTTCAAAACATCTCAGATAGTATTGTAAACATACATTTTACTCACAAACTGTTTGCTTTTCCATGGAAAATTCATAAAATAAATGTACTAATTTTTTTTTAATCCTATTTTTATTTCTCCCTTATGTAAGTGGTTTATGTATCCTGGCAGATACAGAAATTTAACTGGGCGTGAACAAGAGGACTATGAAGTGCCTACACCTTACGTCAATGGATAGATCTTGGGGGAGAGGGGAAAAGCTTGAGGGCATGTGACCTTATGCCAGCGTCCAAAAAACAAACTCATATAGTCCAAAATGGCAGACTTCATAAACAAAGATGAACATTGTGAGGTAAGAGTTGTTATTTTCAAATACATACTCATTTGAGGGGATTAGCTTTTGTTAAATGCGGTTCTTTATGAATCCTTAAATGCATATCTGTGAAAAAGAAATATGAATTACATTTAAACAGCTTAGATAAATCATTGAATGACCCAAATTCTTTATACTCACTCAGACAGAGGTATATAACAGGGATAATTATTGTCAGATTTTCTTTTCAGGCTCTTATTTTGGAGATGTAGTATATTAAAACATCCGTCCATCCATTATATCTGCTTATCTGTACAGATGTCATAGGGCAAGAGGCAGGATACACACTGGACTCGTCGCCAGTCCATCACAGAGCAACACAGAGACACAGAGGACAAACAGAACTAATGGTAATTTAGAGAGACCAATTAAATAATCATGTTTTTGGACTGTTGGAGGAAGCCGGAATACCTGGACAGAACCCACGCATGCACAGGGAGAACATGCAAACTCCATTCAGAAAGACCCCAGGTCAAACCCATGATTCAAACCCATGACTTTCTTGCGGCAAGGCAACAATACGACCAACTGCAGCCCATAATAAAATAGCATATAAGATTTATTTTTATTGAATAAATTTACCATGTATCCTGTATGTAGTTAGGGATTTTCTGTGCATACTCTCTATGGTCCGAGAAAGAGGGAAGTGGCTGAGGTTTTTCCACTAATGGCTCATCAGATTCAGAGGATGAAGAGAAGCGTTGTACGTGTAGGACCAGTCAGAGCAGTTTTACTGGTAGCTCTATTAAGGTAGAAGAGGAAGAGGTAGCAAGACAAAATAACATTTAAGGAAGCTATTCAGGAAAATTATTGGAGGTAAGATTTTTGAAATTATGTATAAACATATGCACAGAGACTAAGTTCACACTGCAGACAAATGCAACCCAAATCCAATCTATCTGCCCATATGTGGCTCATGTCCAACTTTTTCATGGCAGTGTGAACAGCCCAATTCCAATCTTCTCGGCCCCCCCCAAAAAATCGGATTCTTGCCACTAAATAGGAAACGTATCCAATCATTTCCAAAGCGTCTGCAGTCTAAATGGGCTTGTTGCATTTCATCTGACTTTTACGTCACTGTCCTTGCATCTGTTACCACTGCTGTTGTGACTGCTACTTTCTCCTTCTGCACGTACGGGTCACTTTGGAGTTTGTGAAATGTACAAACAGAAGTCTGATGGCGGTTGCATTTAAATAGTAGTATGAATGACCACACACAAAAATATTAATTTCAGCAAACAATCTAAACTGATCATCAAGACCTGCAGTGTAAACATAGCCAGAGAGTCTACATATTTTAATATTATCTTTTTCTTTTCGACATTTGGAGGAAAACAGAACTGGAGCATCAGTCTACACCAAATGCTTTACTGAATCTGATGAGCTCTCAACTCCCTCCAATGCCTCTCTGGGATCTTTGATCAGGATGTCATTGCTCACCAAACAAATTTGTACTCATGTTGGGTATGTAGATGCAGCATCAACACCAATGCTACAGAAATCAAGACATTAAGTGGAAGCTCATGCGTAAGCTGATAATAGCAGCCATGGAAAATTACTGTGGAACAGTTTGCAGGTTTTACAGGGTGACTGCCACTGAAGAGATTCAAACGTTTTTAAAGAATGACTCACCTTTAAGATAACATGATCTCTGACCTCATTAAAGATTGGTTGAGGAAATTAGGGCAAGTCCTTGACAAAAGAAGGAGGAATGCTGTAATGCTGACAGTGAGAACCAGTTCTCAATTGATGAAATGATGGTGCCTTATTTAATGATTGGTGCCTTATAAGTCTGATTCAGCACCTGCACATTTGATGAGCCTTGTCAAACCCCTGACAAAGCATTTGCAACTGGGAGAAATGTTGTTCTGTAGAAAGAACAAGCTGATGTGTTGCAAATTGGATGATAATTAAGTTCTTCTCAAATGACCAAGAAGTAGCTTTGACTTCCATGAGGACAATGATGCAGAGCTCATTGTTGCCAAATGGGCACACGATAAAACATTCACCCAGGTAAGATCCTATGTCTCTGTAAATACTAAAGAGGAGGGGGGAAAAAGTCTCAGTGCCAAGCTCAAATAGTGCGTCAGGGTACAACAGTCACATGGAAGGAGTGGATTTGGCAAACACGATGAATGCTCTGTATCGCACTGCAGCAATGTCACCCAGCTGGTACCTGACAATCTGGGAGATTCCCAGGTACCAGCAAAAACACGTGGCTTCTGCTTCTCAGAAACACCAGTGTCTGAATGACTTAAGCTCAGATGTTGCCAGAGGACAGGAAGCCCCTCCCCAGGATCAGAAAATCCACCATCGAGAGCCATCAAACAGTCTAAAGTCTCTAGGTCCCTGAATTATATGCTGCAAGTTGGGTTTGGCTACTTCCCTGTTCTGTCAGTAAAGGGCAGATAGATGATGTGTCAGAATGGACAGTTCTCAATCATGTGCCAAAACTGCAAAGTGAGCCCTTGCATTGTTACTGGGCAAAAATGCTAGCAACTGGCTCCTCAGCTTTCATTGTCCCTAGAATATCGGTGGTTGAGGTTCTCCACAGAGGAAATGTTAGCAACTGATATAATTTCAATGATCAGAAGATATGTTTTCATGTAAATGTTATATTTTATTCAATGGTAGGGGTTTAAGGATGTCTAGCACGAAATATGAAATGCGAAATATGAAATAATATATTGTTACATAAATTATAACAAATATGTTAAATTGTTATTTTCTTTAACACCAAACAGGCTATGTATTCTGGGGAATGAAAACTGTAAATTGAAAAGTAAAAGTCCTATTTGGAAAAAAAAAGAAAAAGCAATATGAAATGTTATCATTTTAGCCTACATACATCAGAAAATGGTAAAATAAAAATAATTTCCAAATGTATTTATACGCTCCTGTCCATTTAAAGCTACAGTTGGTAATCCTGTTCAGAAACACTTTTTGTAATACTGGGTAAAATGATCCTTCCATCCTGAAGGTAGTAAATACATTATATATTCAGAAAAAGGAGATTTTCTGTTTTTCTGTGGGAGCTGCAGGGCTGTAAAAACTCTACCAATCCATTTACCTTGGTCTGAAGGCATGGATTTGACAGTTTTGTTCCTGATTTCATTTCCCTCTGTCCCTCAGGTTCCAGGGGTATCATCTTATCAATGTTGTTTCTTCCAATTCACAAATAGATGTCTTTGTAAACGGTATGACTTCGTCATTGCATTCTGCATTAGACAATGTAGCTCCCTTGAAAAAGAAGGTGATTATTCACAGGAAGCTGGCTCCTTGGTTCAATTCAGAGCTGCGTTCCTTGAAGCACAATGTTAGGAAATTGGAGAGAAAATGGCGCTCTACACACCAAGAGGAATCCTACCTAATCTGGAAGAACAGTCTATTGTTGTATAACAAGACCCTTCGCAGAGTTAGAGCAGCATATTTTTCATCATTAATTGAGGAGAATAAGAGTAATCCTAGATTTCTCTTCAGTACAGTTGCCAAACTTACCCAGAGCCACAGCTCTGTTGATCCATCCATTCCCTTAGCTCTTAGCAGTAATGATTTTATGGGATTCTTCATAAATAAAATTGATTCCATTAAAAATAAAATAATTGGCATCCTCCCAAACATGATTACCTCGTCCTCAGTAAGTGAGGCAGCATTGGAGGAATCCTTAGAACCTGCGCAGTGTCTGAACTGTTTAAAAGCAGTAGAGCTTTCTGAGCTATCTAAAATTTTAGCTTCATCTAAACCTTCTACCTGTATGTTAGACCCAATCCCAACCAAGTTGTTTAAGGAGGTATTCCCTCTGATCAGTGGTCCTATTTTAGACATGATTAATCTATCCTTGGTAAATGGATATGTACCACAGGCTTTTAAAGTAGCTGTTATTAAACCTTTACTTAAGAAACCATCTCTTGATCAAGATGAGTTAGTAAATTACAGACCTATATCTAATCTTCTTTTCTTATCTAAAATTCTTGAGAAAGTAGTTGCTAATTAACTATGTGAACATTTACAAAGTAATGACCTACTTGAGGAGTTTCAGTCAGGCTTCAGAGCTCATCATAGCACTGAAACAGCTCTGGTGAAGGTCACCAATGATATTCTCATGGCCTCAGATAATGGACTTGTGTCTATACTTGTCCTGTTAGATCTCAGTGCTGCATTTGATACAGTTGATCACAATATTCTCCTACAAAGACTTGAGCATACTGTAGGGATTAAGGGAAAAGCATTAGGCTGGTTTAAATCTTATCTGTCGGACAGATTCCAGTTTGTTCATGTTAATAATAAATCTTCCTCAAACTCTAGGGTCACTTGTGGAGTACCACAGGGTTCAGTCCTTGGACCAATTCTATTTACTATATATATGCTTCCGATTGGCAAAATTATCAGACAGCATGGGATTAATTTCCACTGTTATGCTGATGACACTCAGCTATATTTATCCATAAATCCCGATTAATCCAATCAGTTACTTCGACTGCAGTCATGTCTTGATGACATCAAAAGCTGGATGACTTTAAATTTCCTGCATTTAAATTCTGACAAGACAGAAATTGTAATCTTTGGGCCAGAGTCTTCAAAAAATAAAGTTCTTAATCAATCACTTAATCTGGATGGCATTAACTTGGCCTCTGGTAATAAAGTTAAAAATCTTGGTGTTGTTTTCGACCAAGACATGTCATTTAAATCCCATATTAAACAGGTTTCCAGAGTTTCTTTTTTTCACCTCCGGAATATCGCCAAAATTAGAAACATTCTGTCCAGGAGTGATGCTGAAAAACTAGTCCATGCATTTGTTACTTCAAGGCTGGACTATTGTAACTCTTTACCATCAGGAAGTCCACAAAATGCAGTTCGAAGTCTTCAGCTGATTCAAAATGCTGCGGCAAGAGTTCTGATGAAAATCAACAAGAGGGATCATATTTCCCCAATTTTAGCTTCCCTTCATTGGCTTCCTGTTAAATCAAGAATAGAATTTAAAATTCTCCTTCTAACGTATAAAGCCCTTAATAATCAAGCTCATATATCAGAGCTCTGATTACCCCGTATGTTCCTAACAGAGCACTTCGCTCTCAGACTGCAGGTCTGCTGGTGGTTCCTAGAGTCTCTAAAAGTAGAATGGGAGGCAGATCCTTTAGCTATCAGGCTCCTCTCCTGTGGAACCAACTCCCAGTTTTGGTCCGTGAGGCAGACACCCTATCTATTTTTAAGACTAATGTTAAAACTTTCCTTTTTGACAAAGCTTATAGTTAGAGTGGCTCATACCCTGAGCTATCTCTATAGTTGTGCTGTGATAGGCCTAGGCTGCTGGAGGACATCAGGGTCTAATTTTCTCACTCTACTGATTTCTACTGTTCTTCAGTCTACTGTTCTCCAGTTTTGCATTGTATTACATTGAAATGACTGTCGTCATTTCAGCTTTTAACTTTTTGCTCTCTCTCTTTTTCTTCATAGTAGGTACACCTGGTCTGGCGTTCTGTTAACTGTGACATCATCCAGAGAAGACGGCTCACCCGCTACTACCATCTAATGTAGAACAGATTACTAGATCAATGTGGGCTTCTGTGCTTGTTTGTCTTTCTTATTGTGTCTCTGCTCTGTCTTCTCTAACCCCCAGTCGGTCGAGGCAGATGACCGTTCATACTGAGCCCGGTTCTGCCGGAGGTTTTCCTTCCCGTTAATGGGGAGTTTTTCTTCCCACTGTCGCTTTGTGCTTGCTCAGTATGAGGGATTGCAGCAAAGTCATGTACAATGCAGACGACTCTCCCTGTAGCTCTACGGTTCCCCAGGAGTGAATGCTGCTTGTCGGGACTTTGATGCAATCAACTGGTTTCCTTATATAGGACATTTTTGACCAATCTGTATAATCTGACCCAATCTGTATAATATGATTGAACTTGATTTTGTAAAGTGCCTTGAGAAGACATGTTTCATGATTTGGCGCTATATAAATAAAATTGAATTGAATTGAATTGAATTTTGGTTGTCCCACATGCCAATCATTCTGACGTGCTCACACAATGCCAGTGTCCGTGCTCGTTCCTTCATAGTTTCCGCTTGCTGGCTGCACATGCATACTTCTAGTGTTTGTAGCCAGTTAGCTTAGCGGCTAGGTTAGCGGTTAGGTGTTCATTGTAGTTCCTCTCACCGTAGACTTTGAACAAGGCTGAGAGTCGCATGAATCAAACCACATTCATGTTTATGAGAAGAAGAGGGAGGCATCAGTAGAAATAAATAAGACCAGAGAGGATTTGGAGGATTTTTTAAACGCAATCCTCCTGAGAAGTCTTGCGCATGTGCAGTTATTCAAAAAGGAACTTTTTGCATTAATGGTTGAAGGATTATAAAACAGTGAGATTAATTGTAAATATAATTGATGGTTACATGTAATTACATTTGCATTTGAACAATGGCTAATGTAGCTTCTTATTGAAGAGTAACTGCTATAAGATGAAGTCCACTTTGGCATCATTGGGCCACGTTCTGACTTTGCGCTGAAAACATTAAATAAAGAATGTTTAACAAGTGATTCAGACGTGCTTGTTCTTGTCACAACAAAATAAACCAAACTTACCAGCATGATGTTGTTTCAGCCCAAATCTTCTGTCACTCGTGACCTGCTCTCTATCAAAATACCAGCCACTGTTCAAATAAACGTAGCGCACAAGTCCAGACCTGGTGTTCCTCACAGTCACAGGCAAGAGCTATACTCGTGAAGATTAATGTTTGTTTCGTTTCTTTATTTTAAAATTTTGATTTTAAGTGATTTTATTATATGCTAATTGTTTTTTAGGGACTACAAATTTAGCAAGTATCCAAAAACATATGAAGATTTGCTCTGTTCTTCCTATTTTACATGAAAACCGCAGAGCAGAAAAAAAAAGGTGAGGAGTTTTAGGTTTTGTCCAGTACCAGTTGAACTTGCAGTTGGCAGCCAGTGAAGCCTACTGGTTGAATAACACATGCAGCAATCTCAGCAGGTTGCTCAACCCTGGTTTCAGGCCATTGTGAAAACATAATACTACCGTACATACGCCCACTCTGTCACTTAACTGCATGTGTCCGCCAAAAGAAACAGACAGGGCTGCATAAACAAACACGCACATACAATTCACACACACAGTGTAACTCCAAGCACACGTTCACACACATAAACTATTTATACACAAAGAGAGGGCTGTTAAGAGCATTTTCACTTGGATCAGCGCACTTAAGGACGAAGTGTGCATGCTGAACCCAACGTACAGATGGTGCATCAGAGAGCACCTGTATGTTTGGATAAGAATAGACTCGCATGACTCCAAAATAGCACCTTTTTACTTCACATCTGTTTACTTTGAAAGCGTATCTCTTGCATTTTTACACATCACTTGGTGACTTCATCACTTCCCCTCGGGGCACAGAATATTAAAGTAAGTCAGAACACTCAACAGGATTTCTCTCTGCACGCAAGCAGCAACTGGTAAGGGATGGTCTGCACTTGACCACAGACGTGTGGCCTTATCTGGTCTGGGTATGTCTGAAGGTTCCTAACAAAACATCCGGGACAAGCTAAGTCTGAAGCAATTACTGTAATAACTATAATTACAATAGGGAAGCAAATAGCATGAGATATTTATTGTCTTTCTTCTTGCCATTTTATTCTAAGGATGAGGGTAAAATATTTTGGTGAAGCTTAACCATAATTTAGTGTTGAATGTTTCCGGTCAAATACCACACCGCATTCGTCCAGGGTAGGTTAGCCCATTTATTTTTGTAATTCTTGCAGCGACCAGTGGAAAAACACAAACGAAGTCACTTAAGTCCCTGATAGAACCTGTTTTTTTTTAAATAAAATATGAAACTTTTAAATGATGACTCACAATTTGAAGTTAAATTTGCATCTATTTCTACTTATCAAATAGTTGGTCACAATCAGGCACTAGGAAAAAATACTTGACAAATCTTTTAAGGTCTGAAAAAAATAGAAGAAAAATGACCTTTTATAACATAATTAATGATACAGACTTTGCTTAGGATTTCCTATCAATACGAGTCAAAGCAACAACCCGTGGGCTAACAGCTAGAAGCCTCTGGGAGGTTAAGAACGTGTTAAATTAAAAATAAGCCCATCATAAGCCGTGCAAAAGGAATTAACACTCAATTGTAGCTTTATAATAATAAATTATTAAAAGTAAATAAATAAAAAAACAAGTAAATAGTTCAAGAAGGTGATCTATAATATAACTCAATTTCCAGCATGATTGACTTAACAAGGAAGTCGGATTTTCACCAGATCCTCATGCTTTTTGCTTGCATGTATTGTCATAATGAGCCTTGTCACACCTAGGAGTATCCAAAACTCAGCTACATGGAGGATTTGGATGTGAAAATAATTAATTATAGATGCTTAAGAGGGAAAGAAAGACAATATTTTCTATTTCAATTTCATGCCTACAATGTTTACCACCAATATGTTGATGTGCAGGTTACTTAAAACTAGCTCATCATTGCTTTGTTTCGACTTAAACATAAATTGGGAAATTAAATGAATTTGGTTCTCTTGGAAAAGTGAATATATTGAGGAAATCGAAATAATCAACATTACCCTTAATGTGATGTGAATAGTTGTACCCTTTGTAATATAGTATGTCATAATTCATCACGATAAAGCCAGTTTCATGAACACAGTCTCTTTTTATTGTCTTACAAATATTAAGTTATCCACAAAAATAAAATAACTTAGATAATAACCATATTAAAACATAAAAATACAAACATACATTACATTTAACACTTAGAATACATATAGCTGACATCGTTCAAAGTTCTCCTGGACACTGCTTAGTATGTGCAAACCACTTATCAGTTACACTGGCTACACAATCTCAGATTCCTGCTTTTCTGTTTTCAACACAGAAAATAAATTGTTTTAAATAAATTACACCATCTGATAAGTAGCTTACTTATACGAGTCCTTATATACTCTGAAGCTGAAATCAGGATATCCCTATAGTACACACTGATAATCTGTAAAGCAAGTGAGTGTACATACAACAAGAAGCTTACAGTGTTGCACACGAGACATTGCGTCACAAAACAAGAAAGACTTTGAGAGATGTCTCTTAAGGATGTTTATACTGTGTGTGACACTGGAGCTTGTTCATGTGCACTTAATTTCCTGACACACTAGAACATTATCGATGGCAGTTGTGCAGCTTTTACTCTTTTCTTATTTTATTTACAGTGCTGTTTAGATCACGTCAAAGATTAAATGCGGACTTGCTGGGTCTACTGTGCACTCTGACCATCTTCTTATATCACGTGTAACATCACACAGACCACACATGACACAGGGAACTGAGGGTTGCATATCTGTGCTGTGTTATGTGGTGGTCCGAAAACAGTGGCACGAACTTGTGTCTGTGGTTATCTTCAAGTGGGTCCAAGTGCCTAGTGTTTAGAAGTGGTACTTGGATCTTAATTTTTATTTTCTCCATTTGAAGACGGTGGAGGTGTGCCATGAAGAATTCCATTAAGCAGCACCTACATGCAGCTTCAGAGCTGTCTTTTGGCTGGTGATACCATAAGCCATTCAGGGGTCATGGCTGCAGCCATTTAATCAGTTCAGTCCATTGTGGGAGCTGATTTTGGACCCAAAATGAGCACCTGTGTTCTTTGAAAGATGCCAATGTTGTTTGCATGGTTCTGCTTTATTACACACGACATAATAACATTGACTGGAGGATTTACAACGTATCAGATAGACCTGGTCTGCCATATGTGCAACGTGACAGCTGCTATAAATAAATATTTTAACACCTTACCTGCCCTTCAAGAAGGCACAAAATCTGCAAGCGCCGAAATATTGTTTGTTGTTTTAAGTTAACTCTGTTAAGTTTTTACAGTTGTGTCTGTAGGTGGTGGTCGAGGGACTTGAAAATGGCTGGACTTTGCCAAATGTACTGTTTAGTGTATGAATAATCTTAAAATGTACAAAACAGATCAGAATTTTAAAGGATATGAAGATTATCTACCATTAAAGCTCTGAAGAAATCGTATATTCTTTCTAATGCAATCCACTTTTCTCAGTAAGGGTAATGCATCCTTTGTGCATTTAGTTGAGATGTTTCTTTTACTGTAACTATGTTCCATAGTCTTCAAAGAAGGGTGGTGCATATCCTTTTTACCCTGGCTTATGGCAACCTCTGGCAACTCCTGCAAATGCACACTCTACACCAACCAACACAAGTTTCCTTTAGCCGCTTCAAATGCGTCACACCGTCCTTCCGCGACTTCTCTGCAACAAAAAAACTGCAGTCTATGACAATAAAGATTGGGGCATATGGCTGTGTTTTTTTATGTCTTGAGTCTTATAATGTGTTTTTCTTCATTTGCAAACACTGACCCACTCTGTTATCCTGCACTCTTCGCAGACCACGTAGCAGCACCAGTGAAACTTGCAGTTGCAGCGCTCGCTGCGCGTCTGCTGCAAGATATTGTGCCCCCTGCCGCAGCACAGGCTCTCACAGTTGTCCATCCCAGGGCTGGTCTTGTTGCAGATCCTGCCCTGCGTGCCCGCTGAGTCTGAGCTAAGGTCCCGCTCACAGAAATCAGGCGACTTCTCAAAATACACCAGCTCCCTGATGTTAAGCCGCCGCCGATGCGAGTGGTGGTTTTCTCGATGACTGTGATAGTGGTGATGGTTGTGGTTGTTGTGGTTGTTGTGGTTGTTATGGTTGGAATGGTCCAGCTGGCCGTTATTCCTGTTCTGAGCCTTGATAAGAGTGGCAATGTGGAAACGCTCTTTTAGGATTGAGCCCACCAGCCGGAACTCTGGCGTGACCTGCCAGCAGGTCTTGAGCTGGCAGCTCCCCGACGTGCCATGGCACTTGCATTTCCTTTTCATGTTGTCCAGCACCACCTGGAAGACGACAAAAGACGACAGGACGAGGGAATGAGGTGGAGGGAGAAAAGGGGGGATATTGGGGGAGGGGTAAGGGGAACAAGAATAAGGATGATTAACAGTTTTTTTCAATGCATGAAGTATTCAAAGTTTTACATACTAATATATGAACTTAAAAGTATTTTTTGGAGTTTTATGTGATAGACCAAAACAAAGCAGCACAGGATTGTGAAGGGATAAAACATTTCTACATCAGTTTATACAATATTACATGTACATTTTTTTTTAAAGAGTGTCATTCATTCCATTCAGGGAAGTTTACCCAGATACCCCATTAATAAACATAATGTCAACAATGTCAATAATGCCTTGAGACATAAACTAATTAGCAAATAAAGTACACTTTTGTGTAATATAGTATTTTTGGACTATAAGGCACACATAAAATACTTACATTTTCTCAAAAATTGATGGTGCGCTTATAATGCGGTACGCCTTATATTAGATTACCGTTGTGCTTACTTACTGATTTTATGTGGTTCAATGCGCTCAAAAATCTGTTAAAACGTGTAAGTAGGACTTTGGTAAGCAATGACGCCGCTCCGCTCAATAGATACTCGGAGCATTACGGTACACTGTGTCACTACCTGATAGGACCCCTGAGCTGACTACAAGACTGCCTGACTGTAATGTCTAAACTAGAAGTGCATTCATGTAAGGCAGCCCGTGCGCGGAGTACGCACTAGCAACAATAAACCTAGTAAGTTATTTCAATATAAAAGTTATGTTTATTTTGGCTTTATGTTAGAAACAGGGCAGTGTAGTCCAACTACTCTGTCCTGCCGACAGAGACGGATAGCTCTCGCTTTCAGGAGAGAGCTGTGTACAAAAAGGGGTGATATTGCATACTTGGAACGAATATTTAGCACACCTTATGGTCTGAAAAATATGGTATTTGTATGAAAAGCACCAAACGATAGTCGAGGTTTGTAAGAGAGTATTAGGATACAAACAGCATCATGAAGACCAAAGAACATAGCCAAGTCAGGGATGAAGTTGGGCAAAAGTTAAAGCTGGTTTAGGTTAGAAAACAATATCTAAAGGTTTAAACAAACAGCAAAGAATGTGCAACATTTCTGCCCTATATGCAAAGCACTGTCTGCAAATGATCATCTGCCTCTGTGCATCACTCTGAATACACTATCCATATGGGGAAATTCAAATCAAGGTAATTAAAAAAAAATCTTTATAATACCAAAGGAAAATATAATGTTTTTGTTACTCATAGATGTCTCTTTAAAGAGTTGTTGTTGATGGCAATGGACAGAAAGGATTTTCTGTAGCGGTCTGTCTTACAGCAGCCCTCAAGAAGCCTCTGACTAAAGACAGTATAGTATGAGAAAATGTGGCGGTGGAAGGATCGTGCTTATTGGTATTTGATTTTAATTTGAAACTTAATGGAAATGGTGATCTATCACATAAAATGTAAATAAAAGACATTGAAGTTGTGGCTATAGAACCAGAAACTGTAAAAAGGTTCAACAGGTATAAATGCTTTGGTAAGAAAGTATATATATTGAACAAGTCATGTTTTTTTTCCCCTCCAAGTTTCTATGCATGCTTCATGCCTGAAAATCCATTGCAGAAACAAGTGGGAATTCCAGGTGGTCTGAGTCTGACTATGTGCAACCTGCTGATATCGAATGACACGGTGGATGCAGGCATTACCCAAACAGACAGCCCTGTCATTAGTCATCGTTTGGCAAGAAGTAATGACTCCAGGGATGACCCACATGTAACAGCATATTACACATCAGGGCATTGTGGTATATACATATTTTCACTTTAATGGTTTAAACCTGGCTAGTAGAACCGAACTGGATGCCAAACAAAATCATTGTTCATCATAAGTCTGCAGAAAGCTCTGATAAGCAGGTTAAGCTACACCTTGACACACACAAAAAAAAAACCAAGTCTATCATGAGGTCTGCAAATAATTTCTGGTGAGCATCTTGATGTGTAAACATAGCCTCACCTATTTCATTTGGTGCACAGACATAAACAAACAAACAGAAACAAGTCCTACAAGAGCCATGTCCATTTCTGTGATGTGTATGCATGCGCGTGTTGGTGGGTGTTTATCAGTCACCACCGGTCCAAAACTTTAAGATCCAATTACCAACAGGAACACCAGGCCACCCAGAGTACTGACAGATGCTACTGCTGCTGCCCCTATCAACAGACACACATGGACACACACAGACACCGACACACCGACACACCTACACACACACGCACACACACACAGGTTGGGCTTTAAAGACATTCTAAACATGTGCAAACAATAAAGCAAGGAGGCTTGTAGAGGAATACTGTCCTTGTCTGTTTAGAAAAAAAAAAACACTGATTCAGTTTCATTTTAATTGTAGCAAATGCAACATTTTTGCAAAGCACCACATGTCCCCGACAAATGTGCTAGATGTTCTTTGATACTTATAACTAATGGCTCGCAGCAATATCACACGCGGGGAATAGAGAACATGCCTTTTGAGGATGATTACAAACGAATAAGCATGAAGTTCCAAATAAAGTGGTTTTAGGGAAAACAGGAGAAAGTCACATGTTTTCATGCATAAAACTTGACCTACTGAAAATCTTACTGTTGTATTGCAAAAGATAAATTTTGTTACTTAAATTGCATTGAATCAATTTACAATTGATTCAATGCAATGCATTTTACCTATTTACAATAGGTAAAATGCAGTTCATTTCAGGATATCTTTATTTCACTGCCAGTGAAATAAAGCCAATTTAACAGATTCTTTTTTTTACATGTTGAATTGTACAGAATATAATCTACATTAAAAGGTGGAAAAAATTAATTATGTGTAATATAACTTTTTATGTCACTACAATCTGACATTTTAACACATTTTTAAATTAAATTTTATGATCCGTTCAGTGATGTAAATAAAGAGACATACTGATGTGATCTTTTAGAGTGAGGACTGTAATGAAAAAAAAAAAAAGACCAAATATTTTTGTATTATTACATGTTATGGTTACAGCTTGTTGAGATAAAAGAAAATAACTAACAATTGTGTATTTTGTGTAAACAGTGTCCTACTGATTTAGAGCGTTGAAAGGAAAGTTTAAAGGAGTTGTGATCAGTGGTGAGGGGATAATAAAGGCTGTAAGATTTCAGGGTAAACAACAGTAAAACAGTTCAAACGCCACTTGCACTGAGTTCAGAGTGCAGCTTTGCAAGTTTTTAGAAAGAGTCAGAGGCAACCCCAGAATCACAAACGTCCGGGCCTTAAACACACAGCAAAGTCTGTAATCATGCAACGCTCCAGCCCACTTAAACCTTAAAGAGACACACTGACCTAGGAGTCATAATTGCATCCACATTGCTACTGTTTGATGACGGGTCATTCACAGCGGGAAAGGGGGTTCAAAGAAGAGTAGAACAGTAAAAAAAGAGTTACAGTGCAGTGTTATTTCAATGGTATTTCGAAATCTAAGTTTAGTTAAATTTTTAAAAGAGATTACAGATATGGTCTCTTTTTTTGTTAATTATTCTGATTAAGATTTATAGCATGAATGTTCTTCAAATTATATTGTCAAAAATCTTAAAGTTCCTAAAAAATGACAGGAAGCAGCAAATATTTTTTTTTACATGGCAGTAAAAATCAAATAAAAAGTGCAACACCCACTGGACTGCAGACATTTTAACCACACATAATTCTTATGCCCCGGTCACACTATTATGTATCTGGCTTGCATTTCAGTGGTACTGTATATCAACATATGCAGCTTTAGGTAAGTCATGTGCCTGCAATGTTTGTATATGCATGTAATACTTCACTATATATATATATATATATATATATATATATATATATATATATATATATATATATATATATATATATATATATATATATATATATATATATATATATATATATATATATATATTGCTCTTCAGTTGAGCCACATGTACCTAAATGCTTCACAGAGGTCAAACCAATGACCCAATAATAATCTGAGACTATACCATGCAAACTCTCTGTCGGCATTGATGAAGAATTCCTCATCTTAGCATCCCGAATGCTTGGTCTAACTGACTTTGTAGGAAAGTTGTAACTGTTTTTGATTGTCTAAATAATAATTTAGGGCACAAATATACTGATATCAAGGCAAAAATGCAGTTGCATACTTTAAAATTTTACACCCATTCGGATCAACACACTGTTAATATATTCAGGGGAGAATATCATATACCATACACATACTTCATAGAAGCGACAGGACTTGGTGTTAAAAAAATACACTTAAATTCTTAATGTTTTTACCAACATAAACACATTCTTTGGTGAGTAAAATGAGTGGTACGATAAGAAACTGTGACAGCAGCGGAAAACTCAATGATAAACATTATGCAGTTCTTTAAACTCTAAAAAAAAATATATAAATATACTATTGTCAGTATGACAGTAGTTTACACATATGTACAATGTTGCTTAAGAAAACCTTCCGTTTGCTGATGGTTGGTCACTGGTTACCACAACCATGCATATCAGGACACAACTGGAAGTTGTATATTTAGCCAATACATGTTGAAGACTCAAATTTACATTTACAATTTAATATAGTTTATATACTGCCAATCCATCCATCCATCAATCCATTGCCTAAAATCCCTTAAATCCTTGAAGGGCCTGTTTTAATTATAAAACATCAAACTACAGAATTAATAGTCCAGGACTTCTTTTCATGGTAGCTCAAGATGTGATCTTTAATGTAGTCTTCTGTGACAGTACAAAGAAGAAGAAGAGATGATTATTGCCAAATAGCTGAACAAGACAGACTACCATTGGTGGGACCTATACCACAGGCAAAGGGGAAAGATGCATTTTAAAACCTTGTACTGTGCAACCCAGAACCAACAAGGTTTAGAGCCTCTTCCTTCTCAGCAAATGTTAGACTTGAATGGACATTTTTACAAAAAAATATCTTAAAATAGCAGAAAATATCTGATTTAAACTTTTACACTTCTGCCAATGTGTCGTCAAAGGAATTCCATCTGTTAGGTGTTTTCTGGGATATATTTGTTCATTAAACCCAGTCTTAACATGTGCACACCCTACGTCCTGCATGGGCAAATTTTAAAACAAAGTCTGCAAGCCACATAAACCTCAACAAAAGAGAATATCTGTGAGTGAAATGCGCTTTAGGTGTTTAGGAAACAATCTTTTTGGCACGTAGATGAAAGACAAAAAAGGTAGAATTCGGGCCATTAACAGGTGACAGGAAATAAGGAAGCTGTCTGCTCTCACTCTAATTGAAGTGGTCTGCCAGTAAAACATGTGATCTGATCCATCAAACAAAGAGCATTAGCTATGCGTATCCAGTACAAGAGGAAATAAAGACAAGGGCTAAAATTGGATGACTGATCAAACACTTCCTGTCTCAGCTCAAAACTTTGTGGCTTTATATTTCCCAACAGAGAACTTTCAAAGACTCCGGGAGGTTGACTGAAGATCAGAGGAAAGGTTGCAATTTTGAGAAATAACAGAAGAAGTCCTGTTTGACATGATCTTTGCCGATGACTATGATATTTATTTACATACTTGGAACAAAACCTGAAAATCTGTTGTTGATCCTGAGAACAAACCCTAAACACATGGACTGTGAATTTATGACAAATGGAAAATTAGATTACAGGCCAAGGAGATCTATTTGCACTACGTTTTTGCTGCCCCAACACAAATTGATACAAAAATAGTGTTTGTGTGTATGTGTGTCATCAGCAGTTATCGTTCCATCTAGCTGACAACATGTCAGGATTAAGATATTGTTGTAAAATGTCACTGGCTAAATAAATCAGATTGCCATCAGCAGTTCCACCTGATCTGTCATTTTTGGTAGTCTTTGAAATGTGAGACAAGATGTATAAATATAGTACAAAGGCTTGTGGCAAAATCAAAGGAGTGTTGTTAACGGAACTAAAACACAGATATAATGTGTAAACAACTTGTAACATGATACAGATAACAAGTTGTTCTGTCAGTTTTCTGCTGTGACTTTTGGTGTCAAAGATTTCAAGCAATCCACTCAACTTTTGGCAAATGTGTTCAGCTGTTCTTTCCTTCTTAAAAGAAACAATAACTTTGTTGATGTTATTGTTCTTTTTAAAAGATCTTTAATGGTTTGTAAAATGGATTATAGCCTTTCTGGTTGCAAATTGCTGCCTGTTATTATGTTATTTTATGATGGTAGTGGACTTGCAGGCATACGATGTCACAATTACTGGTACACCTGGTCAAGATGCGTAAAATATCTTAAAATATATTTTTATTTAATTGCGGGAGCATACTCTCACCCTGAAAATTTTGGAAAAATCCATTCTACCAGGAGCATGGACACAATTATTAATTATAAGTCAGGCATCATTCCTGACCAACCTTTTGCACGTCACTGCTATGTTTTATTCCTTGGTTGTGAATTCGAAGTCTTTGAGGTTGGAAGGCCTCCTTGCCATCATCCTAATATTTAGCTCCCTCCACAGATTCTCTATTAGATTAAGCATGGGCCACTCCAAAACGTTAACATTACTTACAGTCAGAAAAAAAATATGTTTTGTAAATTTAAAAGATTGTGCCAAATCTAAATCTGTCAGAGTTATGAACAAATTCTGGTTCAATTGTAGCAATTTAAATTGGATTGGAGTGTCTAAGTGGTCATGATTTAGTGTTTCTCTGGGTAAAATGATGTGACACCGAGGCCTATTTCTCTTAGCCAATGGTCACTAGGCCTGAAGAAGACCCAAGTTCATCTCACAACAAAGCACCATCAAAAAGATGGTTGGGGGGTTAAAAAAGACCCTCCAAAGCTCATGGATAGAGAACTGCTGCAAAATGTTGCATCTCTGAGTTACTAAGTATTCACAGCAACCATTATACTGGTTTTTTTTGTTGTTTTTTTACTCTGCAGGGACTTTAACTTGAGCACTCAAACAGAATATGAATTTGTGTAAAAGTTCCTCCTGCTCACAGTGAAGTATGTTGGAGGATATGTGATGCTTCGGGCCTGTTTCCCTACCAAACGCTGCAGGAACCTTGTGATTCAGGAGGATAGGCTGCATGGTTTTCATGCAAAACTGGAGACCTCGCCATTTCATTTCCTCACTCGGTCACACGGCTCCATTGCCACCATCTACAGTAAGCAGGACGGTAATGGAGGTAAAAACTAATCTCACTGTTGGACAACTGCAGAAAAGAGTTGGGATTAGCAAGTATCCATAACAGCCATCAGATGCTGTGCATGCCCACTGATTTGTTTTGATCCAAAACATACGGGCAAAATAAAATAGAAATTGCTCACCAGACAGAAAATGAATTGTCCATGTTCATGTCGGCCCTAAGTCATACATAGAACATGTGGAATGAGCAGAGGAGAACTGATCATGATAAATGTACCAATAATTGTGCCATTTATGTTGTTTTCATCAATTAGTTACAATAGATTTTGCCCGACTCTGCATTTACTCAAATTAAAGAGTTTTCCTAAAATTTTTTTGCTATTGCAAATAAAGTTGTATTTATTTCAAGGCTTTTTACACATGTTCACCAGTGGATCCATTAAATTTGGAAGGCACTATAATTTGTCACATACGACCTCTTATGTGATCCGGCCTCTCTCGAAGTCCAGTCAGAGCTATCTGTACAAAATATTACCCTCACAAAACTTGAAATGTTGGTTGCAATGATGGAAAACAGACACTTCCATTTACTCTGTCTTCATGCTACAAAGAGAGTCAATTGTGGACCATATTTAGAACAAACATCTGGCAACTTTTAATGGGCCTAAGAGAGTTGACAGAGGCATCCATAAAACAGCCCCAGACAGAGATCAAATACAACATATTGGTGGCAGACTAGGACTGGAGGCGACACAGCGCAGCAGACCAAAGAAAACTGCGTAGATGCCACTGTGCAACATGAAGGAACAGCTAAGGAAAGAATTACATTTCAGAGCCACGCAGCAATGTGTCAATGCGTAATTTTGGATGCCTCTTCAACAATAGTCAATAATTACAGTGATGGTTTTTCAGAACATACGGATTTAATGAGGCAGTTCAGCTCCTGCATGCACTTGCCTGTTGCAACCATGTCGTAACAGATATTGAGATCCAGCACTGCAGTATGTCAAAGGTAAAGTGTTAGTACACTGCTTTCAGCATTGTTCTATTAGTTTCGGAGCTAAACCGTAAAAAGTTTGGATAAGCCAACAAGCGAATCAGCAGTAAGAGGAAGGATCACTCCAGCGGTATGACACAGGCTGCAACAATCATGGGATATGCTTAAAATGTGTCTTTTTTGACAGCTCATTTCTTTAAGCAGAAAAAAAAACTATTGACACTGCCCCCCCCCCTCCCCCTACTAATCTGAAAACCCTACAAGATTATTTCTTTGCTTTTCAAAGTGGCGCTCCAAATTAACAATAAGGAACATGTTTTATACGTTGTCACACCTGCTGGATGCGATTTATATTTCCAGGACGTGGGAAAAAAGGTGAGTAATGTCATTACCCGTAACAACCAGTTCAACTGTGCCAGGAAAGGAACGCACATCTTATTCCCAGTTTAGTTTGCTGCCTTGAATTTGATTGTTGTCTGAACCTCTGTGTCAACAACGCAGGCCGCTTTTGGGAAAATCCTGTTCCAATGTCCCTCCATCGACCCCTCTTCGCAGGTTAACAGCCGACGACACCGGTTGCTGCCTTGTGTGCGCCAGTTCAAAGGCGATCCACTAAAGAGCGCTAAAGCCCAGCAGAAAGCCGGGGCAAAATCAAAGCACACAAACAAATCCCACAGCAACACATTAAACCCAGACATCACTTTAAACAAATCAAACGCCTTCGCTTCAAAAGAACAGCTAAGCACGCGCATGCTGACACTGTGACATGCAGTTAGCGGGCAAATGTATACAGCTATGCAAAGTTCGAGTGTCTTCGCAGTTGTGTCTATGTACACAGCATTTACTCACTGTTAATTACACGCAGTGTCCACAGCTTTCATTTAAATACACTAATAAAATGTTATTACTGACATAAGCACTTCCACCTGTTGAGCCTTTACTATGAATCATTTGCCTCTGCACAATCTCGGGTGTGTGCGCGCACGGGTAAAGTAGACACATGCACTGTAGCATATGAACGGTATGTGTACGTTCAGATTGAATCTCCTTGCTCTGTACAGTCAGCAAAGTCCTGCACTCCACCAACGATTCTAAGTATCCTTTGAGGACTGCAGGAATAACCCAGCACTAATGTGTCCTGATCAAACGGTTGATTCCTTTTGTGTGGTTTCTGAGTAAGTGCATTAACCTGAACTGCCTCTCATGAGCAGTTTATCATTGCTCACGGGTTACATTAGCGATATAAAACGACCTGGGAGTCCCAGTATTGCTGGTTTGGGCAGATCTCAAAGAGGTGCCGTTAAAATTTATTAGGACTTGCTAGTAAACTCGCAGAGCTCCGGTTAATGCTGCGTCGAGCTGTCACGTACACAAAGTGAGTCCCCGACTGCTTTAAAACATCCGCTTTACAAAAACAATGTTTTTACTCTTAAAAGTGCTATAAGGGGTTGATTAACATTTATCGCCGGCTCTTGCTGTCGTTGAGGAGTTTAGCAAGGCAATGTACACTGTAAATTAGGTTTTGCACCAAATGTATTTAAATCCCTTGGAGGTTTTCACATTTTCTCCCCTCACAAACTTCTGTCTAAATCAGTCTAGTGTCATGTAACAAGGTAGGTAACACACAAGTGCACGAGTGAAGTGGAAGGTCACAGAAACAGAAAGAGAAATGTGCATTTGCATTCAGCCCCCTGACCCCGTTGTAAGTACAACGACGTTTGCCTAATGAGTTATATCTCTACCAGACTGGATTTTTGGTTCATATTCCTCGCTAAATAACTCGAGCTTCATCAAACTGTAGAAATTCTTTTAGTCTAACCACAGACTCTCTTTTGGATTTAGGGCTAGACTTTGGCCAACTCTTAACACATTGACCTGCTATGATTTCAGCCATTCCATCATCGCTCTAATTGCTTAGCGTTGTTGTCCTGTTGGGAGGTTTTTCTACCAGGATAGCCCAGTGTTTAGGTCCATCTTTCTTCACTTTAATTCTGGGTAGCTCCCCGGTCCCTGCAGCCTAGTGCTGCCACCACCTCATTCCTCTATGGGAATGTTGTGTTTAACTAGTTGAGGTAGTGAATTCCAGTTGTGCTGCTGCTTCATGCATGATCTTTCACAGGCTTTGCAGAATAAACCAAACATGCCCTCGTAGTTTGGTTGGTCATTTTAAGCTGCAAAGCATCCAGGGGTGCTCTTCGTATCACCCACTGCTGCCCAGCTTGTGCTTCATTGTCTTCAGCACCTCAGAGTCCAGAGACCCTCTCCTCACTTCCTGATAGGAAGGCGTGTTCGGGGCGGTAGAGACGCGCTCATAACTCATCGACATGTTGAGCACCATGACCATTAATTTAGCAGATCAGAGCCAAATCAAACTTATACCATATTACCTAATAGAGACAAATGACGGAACTACGTTGAGGGTCACGTTTCTGCTACATAGACCACATTCACATTGCATGTAGCTTTCGGTTTTTGTCTCATCTGACCAGAGCACCTTCTTCCACACATTTTAATAAAGGATAGATTCGTGCACAGCTAGTTGTTCTCCAGCTGACAGTCTCCGGCCTGAGCTTTGGATGTACCTTGGTCTTCATGAAGCTTTTTGTTTACTAAAATTGCATTAGATTTGATTTAATTCAGATTAAATGGACTGTATACAAATGTACACCGTTTTCAGGTATCAATTTGAAATTTGTTTTTGAAAACCGGTAGTAGGATCTAAAATCCTTCATGTTGACCTGTCGCCAAAATACATTGGATTTTGTGGCTATAAAATTATATAATGTGTACAAGTTTAAGGGTATGAATGCTTCTGCAAGGCATTGTACTTGCTTTCTTTCACTGAAAGTAGTTTGCTCAAATGAATATGTTAGGTTCTTGTAGTCACTGTTTATCTTTGTTTAATCAAGCCGTCAGTGTAATGGCAATGTGAAGAATCGTACTTTAACTTTAAAGTTAAATTCAACATTACTGTGCTGCCATTGTCTCCCTGATGGTGAAAGAAACAAGAGAAGCGGGAAAAACTGAGATATATAAGCAATATTATAGCTAGAAAGACTAAAACACGGTTATAAAGAGACACTCAGGCTTTGAGCTGCAGACATTTATACAGAGTGGTGGAAAGGGGTGGAAATACATAGCCGCCTTTCTGCAAAGCTGTAGCCCATCTCTCTCTCTGCTTCCCTGAAGTCTGGCCCTGATGGTAAATCGTAATTACCAAGATGCTTGCCAGTAACACAGCAGACTGCTGCTTAGCCAGCACTGTCACCACCTGCCTCCCTAATGAACAGACAGGATTCAACAGAACCTTGACATGGCTCTTATCTCTGCAACATGAACACAAAGAAGCCTGCCAAACATTTATTCCTGAGGTGTGCTCTTTAAATGACACATACGGATACTCTGCGGAGGAAAAAGAAAACATTTAACCGAATCATTTATCGCCTGCTGATGTCTTATTGATTTTAAATTGCTAACTACTGAACAGCTGTGTGCGCAGCTTCCAGCAATTCAGCACCAAAGGGTGATTGGGCTGTGCATTTTGTGCTAAAACGTACGTGGAATGGATCTTTTCAACACTGAAAAGCAAGTAATATTCTTCTAAAAGCATTATAATCCTTGCAGTTTACATAATAGAGTTGTTACAACGATGCAATAAATTGTTCTTATCATTTTTAATTCCTGCCGGAGAGAGGTCGGAGGAGGTAGAGCAGGAGAGGAGAAAGAAATGAGGGAAGGAAGGGCGAATCTCTTTCTACTTTCCGCCCCGCTGTTTGAAGTCTAAAATCTTTTGCAGGGTTTTAAACATCTGTTTCCAAACTGCCAGCAGTCACTAATTAGGGCTAAAAACAAGACGGGACGTCGTGAGAACCCTGGGGTGGGCATGAGGCAACATGCACACCCCGTGAAGGAAGAAAAAAAAAAAAAAAAAAAAAACCCACGACATTCCTCTGCTTAAAGACTACTCCTCTGAAAGGGGGGAGTGGGACAGGGGAAGGACCAGGGTGGAGGGAGGTGAAGTGGTGACAGCGGTGGGTTGGTGGGAGGAAAAGACACAAGAGATGGGTAGGCGTGATTTTACGGCCCCACCTGTCAGTGTTTTCTGTTTTATACAAGGGGCCTTGTGTGTGTATGTACGTGTTTGTGGCTGACTCTTAATGGGGCTTTATTGTGCTTTACACTAGAAGTTATTAGATGTGGGCTGTTTTACAGTAACTGTTCTTCACTGACTCACTTGCTTCTCCGACCGCCATCTTCATCCCGCTGCTTTGTTTCTCTTTTTCGCCGCTTTGTTTCTCCCCTAGGTTATTTTTCCCCACCCAAAATTGGCTCGCTGGAAGGTTAGCCGTGACTGAAGTAGGGCTTGCCAGCTTTTAGTCGTCTGTAACCTGCTGGAGATCAGGCTCGTTGAAGATGACGTGGTGCTGAATTATTGACTTGCTTCATTAAGCGAAGCAAAGGATTTAATGATTTGAGTTTTGCACTTTTAGAGATGCAAGTATGACGGGAAGCTACTTTTACCTGCATTCTGCTTTGGAGTTTAAGACATCAGATGTGCAACAACAGTTGCACAAGTCATTTGCAGAACATTTTATCTTGGATCTCTACTAAGGTTATCAGAGGCCATCGCTCCTGTCAGTAAGTACGGGTCTGGCGTCTCATTGTCATTTAGGCCTCGCTGGTTGTGATAACTCTTTCAATGCAACTCTGGATTTTGAGGCTTTTGTCTCTATGCTCACAAATTTGCAGTGTGAAAAGTAGTGTGAGAAATCTGTGATGTCAATAGTTGGCCGGTTTGAGATTCTCATGGAATTATAACCATCATAGTTTCACGGTATTGACACAAATATTATACACCATCTAATTGTTTTACTACTTGGAAGCAACAAATATTCCCACATGCAGCTAAATTACTGTAACAGTGAGATTTTCTGTAACATTTGTTTAGTCTTTTGGGTTTGATGCATAGACTTAAGCAAAATATAGGGTGAAGACCCTTTTAAGTTGACCAGTGACAACGGGAAAGACCCAGAACTCGCTAAAAGGGCTATATATCACATCTGGATGCACGGATGGATGGATGGATGGATGGATGGATGGATGGATGGATGGATGGATGGATGGATGGACGGATGGCTATATTTCAATAACCTTGCCTGCAATAATCACAAGAATTTGTGTGTTTACAAACACACAATAATCCATCTCGTACCGCTCCCGCCTAAACCATTCAAGACTGAACCACAATGGGTGGGACCAATCACGTTGCAGTATTATGGTTTGAGGCGGGACATACAGCTGTGATAAAACAAGAGCTGCCGATGCTGAAATGCGTTGTTTAAACAATGTATTTCATGGATTCATGCTCTGAAACAGACAGACTTATGGGATATTAATGTAGAAATATGTGATTTCATACTGAAATACTTTGTTTTATGCTATTTAACAGACAGACATGCTGTGGCATATTAAATATGTCATTAAGTACATGCTTACATGCTCTTAAACAAAGATACATGTGATGTTAGAAATTAATAAATGTATAAATTAACACATTTTATATTTTAATAAAGAAACAAGTTGGATTTTTGATTTAAATGTATTTCATTCTCTCTCACATGTACAGGCCCGAGCCTTCTTTACACACCAAAAATAATTTCTTCATATTTTTGTGTGCTGTGCATTTCCACACGCAAACACAGTTTTTTAAAGGACTGGAAAAGGGTTTAAAATTTCCAGGTCATTCCAGTGTCTTACACTACCGTGCTTGCAACTAGGGCTGGAGCTTAAGACCCTTGAAAAAGAACTGTTTTGCACAGCTTCCTGCACGTGTTGGTACTCTGTAATTCATTGGTACTAAATTTGGCAATGTGATTCAGACTTACTTTGTGAAATACAGCGATAAATTAATAAACAAAAAAATTATGGTCCATCTGTTTGGTTCCGGCATTGTTCTCACCAAGTAAAAACTCATTTTTAGAACCAATCTCAGCCCAAAATGGTGATCTGCACCACGTGATCTACTTTCAATAGTTATCCCCGGTTATTGCAACCATAAGCTGCAGAAAATATGGACAAAGTTGCTCCCTCTGGGTTTACTCCCATCACCTCTTATGCCAGCCTTGAGTATGATAGACCCATCCAATATGGCGGTGATGCAGAATGCGCTCCAGCATGTAATCAGGCGTCTACGTATATAATATCTACGTTTATGACATATTAATCTGATGCCATGATTGGCTAAAACCAACGTTTAGTAGGCGGGCACTAGGTGTGGCTTCGCCCAATCAGAAAGTTCTGCTGAATGTCCCTCGTCTCCTCGCCCGATTTGATGTCCCAGATTGATGCTGTGCAGAACGGAGTGTGCTACACATTTTCAGTCAGTCTGATTGGGCAAAACAGGATGTTATGCTAACACATAACATGATTATTAGTTACTATGTTCCACTGAAAGAGGATAATACAATAATAATCATAATTCATTTGTCAAATTAAATCGCCACCACTGTACTTTGAAATGTAAATCTCCAAAGAAGAAAAAACAGAAGCTTGGAGACTGTTTCTACTGTTATTTTGAATTTTACACACATAGCTACAAATGCACTTTCCCAGCTGACAAAATATGTCTTATTAATTAGTAAATCATCTGGATGTGTTGTTTTATGAGGACAAGCAAAGACAAAACAAAGATTCACGCTGCGCTGTGAGACAGTCTGACTCAATGTCCTTCCTTTAAAAACCAAATTATGATGAAGCACAAACCCAAAACAACTGTGAAGCTTACTCACTGTGTTTACACCAAAATAAGAGCCTTTAGAGTATAAACTATGTTCCTTTTTAGCATAATAATTCATTATTACTCAAGCCATATCACCCACCCCTATTTGTACCACTATGTTGATGCCACAAATTGAAATCTTTTGTCACCAATCTGCTGTACTGGATGATAGAACTAGTCATACGCACAAAGAGGCCAGCTGTTGTTGCATTCAGCTGACGGGCTCTCCATTTGTGTTTTGTCTGCATAATCAAGGAAACCAGAAGTAAACTGATGAAAAGATACAGTCCTAAATTACTCAAGAGGAAACAGGGGAACAATGAGCAATTTATGGTTGCTTCTTGTCTCTCTGCCACAACAGAGCTGGACTCTGCCAAGGCTTATCAATGTCATTTACATTTTAGCTCGCGGTGTCCCTAGGGCAAATCCTTTAGAGCTCGTCAGCAAAACAATGTTTAAGTCTCTTTTCAAACGGTGGCGGTTGTGATCGCTGCCTTTGAAAAAATAAATTAAACCGAAAAAAATTCTCAGCTAATTACTACCTTCAACACCTTCATTAATCTTCCTCTAAAGAACATTAATAAAGAATAAAGAATCAAAACTGTTGGCAAAGGACAACTACTTTGACAGCTGCATATAATTACCATTCTACAAAAATACACACACACACACACACACACACACACACACACACACACACAGGACCCAGCATGTGTCGCGAAAATATTCATTAAAATTTTAAAATCGCAGCACTGTTTACAGTAGCTACTGTGTAATCAGTTGATTTTAGTTTCATTTTTAATCGATCTATCTATCTATCTATCTATCTATCTATCTATCTATCTATCTATCTATCTATCTATCTATCTATCTATCTATCTATCTATCTATCTATCTATCTATCTGGAAGATTAACAAAGAGCAGATTTTAAGTGGGATTAAGATGAGGAAATAAATTACAATGAATTAAATGCAACAATGGGGAGAGTACAGAACTAGGTCTCATCCTATAAACTGCTGTCAGAATAAGACATATTTTTCGTAATGTTTTCATATCTTGTATTTGTTTCATGCAACCCAACCCCCCCAAATAAACACAGTCATGTGATCATGTCAAGCTTTGATTCATTAGGAAGAGCTCATCACAATCAAAAATGCCCAAAGTCTGCCGAACTTCTGCAGACATTCAATAAACCCGAATATGCATTTTTAGAAGCTTGTTTGTACCATTAAAAGTACCTTTAAGCCAGTATTAAACATACTTTTCATTAAGCCCCAATTTCTACATGAAGAACGTTGCTTTATCCTTGTCTAATGCAATATACTAATCTTACATGCTATGTTTTGATTCGCTGGAGATGGAAATAAATCCCAATTAACAGAAATAAAAGCTTTAAAACATCAACAGTCTGTTAAGATATCATTTTAGATCAACAGACTTTAACACAGAGTACATTTTTTTAGAATTAAGACAGATGTAACAGGCTGAACATCACTTGTCATGTCTTTGTTGCTTTTGCACTTTCATAATTCAATTTCATAAGTGATTTATTTTTGTCGACAACCGTGGAAAAACTCCAAAGGTCCTTTCTGTTTCTCTCCCTGTCAGCCACTACTGAGGGGCTCCCACAGCTCCTTTTAGCTTGCCGGCTAAGAGAGGACAGGAAGCGGGACAGAGTGGAGCTGTCTCCCCGACTTTTTAAGAAACTTTAGAAACAGCTGAAAAAGAAAACGAAACAACATTCAAAGTCCAGTGCAGACGACGTTCAGGTTACCAAAGCCGTTTTCCATTCATCAACTCGTGATCGTTTGTTGCTGTGGCGCCGATTGTACGGCAGCCTCGCTTCCGTCAGTCTTCCCAAAGGCAGCTGTGGCTACAAATGTAGTTCACCGCCATCACGATGTGAATGTGTGAGCGAGTGAATGTACTGCGAAGGGCTTTGGGATCATCAGGACTTGATAAAGCGCTATACAAGTACAGGCCAGTTACCATCAATAGAGCATTTATAAATAATAATTTATAATTTTTAAAACATTCACACACACAAATTTTAGCGTCAAACACATACAGCACACAGCAGTGTAACAAGACAATGAAAGTGACGATGTAGAGGCGCACCAACGGCTTTATCACAAAGCACATAAAACACGGCCTGAGAGGTAAACGCTTCATCTAAGTGGGATTTATAAAAAAAAGGAAAAGTCATGTCATCGGCCTGTAGTGTGAGATAGAAAAAGAAGTAATAAAATGGACATATGAAAGGGTTAGTGGGCTCCAAAGCTTGTTGATATTATGCAGTCATGATGTATGGTTTGTGCACCCAGCTGGCTGTGAGATTTTAAAGCCTATAATTATAAAAATATTTAGAAAATGAAGAAAGATAGCAAAGGAAACAGCTTCTACATGCCTCCTTTGGCCTTTGTAGATCAGTAGCAGGCCTGTTTTGTGACAGAGCTTAATAGCGATTATGTATGACAAATACTATAATATTTTAAATGTATAATGTTTCTCTTGTGTCTTCTGTTTTGACTCAGAACCTTGCATCAAAGTTTCCCTCAAATGGACATTGGGAATTTGCAGACTGTCTAAGTCTAAGTATGTCAATACGTAGCTTAATGAGAGATATTTTGCTGTAGTAGGCATGAAAGTAACGACGCACCAATGGCTTTATCACAAACCAGGTTACTAGTATAAAAGTATATCATGGTTTTAAAAGTTGTTTTAAAAAGCAGGTTTTCAAAAATAAAACTATTTTCTCTTATACCTTTCATAAAGGTTAAAATCCTTGTAATCAGATGCCAGAGAAACCTTATAGTTTCTTTTGTTAAAAAAATCCATCCAGGTAAAATTACCAACTATTCAGGGTGACGATGGATAAAACATTTTTTTCACTGCTTGTGAATAAAGTAAAATTAAATTACTGATTTGTTTTTAAAATAAAAATGGTTTTAGCTGAAATCAACTGAGCTGAATTGATGGTCTCTTATGTATGTTTGTATGTATCAGTATGAAACTAAATAGGCGTGTCTATTTATCAAAATCCAAATGCTAACATTATTACAACCAGAATAAACAATAGATTATTTGGGCACAGTAAGAATAATGGTAATTTGTTTAAATAAGACATGTAATCCATAGTAGTTTTAAATCATGTGCACAGGACTCAATGCATAAGGGCATCACAACATGAGACACTTAAAAGCCCAAAAATGTTTACAAAATTTAATGAAGTTAATGCAGGAACATCTTGCAGCGTTGAACCAACAAAACTGGTAATTTCAGTTTTTTTAATTACTGCAACAATGACATGGCTGTATATAGAAGATTGCATGATATTTGTGTTTATAGCATCTGGGCATATTGTGATATGATCAGCCACGACCAAGGAGGCAATTGTGGGGAAATCAAAAGCTACATTTATAGCTCCATGTTAAATAACCTGACTGGTCAAGACAAACACACACTATTTAGATTTTTTTTGTGTGTATTTTAAGTGGCACAAACATTACCGTTTAATTTTTATGCACTTCAACTCCTCAAAGAGGATTTACAACAGCCATTTTTAACGCCATGCCATGTTTTTTCAGCTCTGATCTGCTTCGGAAACTCGGTGGTGCAACAACTAACTCTTTTAATACATTTATTTTCCAACACGTGTATGTTGGTGTTACATTTTAAATCTCCATGTACCAGTGGATCACATGAAATGTTTAAACGCAGCATAATTAAGGCTATAGTTCTTGATAGGTGGCTACTGTTGGAGATGCCTAATGTTTTGTGTCCCTGGTCAGACCTGATTTCTGCTCTTCTCTGTTGTCTTGTAAAACCCAAGACGGGGACAACAAAGAGACAGACTAGCAGTCTCAAAACAATGTCACACTAGTGGGTGACATGATTTACAGGCTTTCTCATTAGATGTCGACAAAATATTTGACCCACTTCCAACTTTTAACAATGGCACCAAAGGTTTTCAGCAGTAAAGTTGGTTGTAATTAAGCCTGAGAGACAGAACATACACATTGCAGTACTGATATTTCTCTCTAACTTATTTTTAAATTCCCATACAAACTGTTTCATGAGCCTCAACTTAATCCTACTTAGTTACAGGTCTGATTCCATCAGACGGTCCCACTCCATTCAGCGCACGGCAACAGACTTCGTGTAATTATATGCAGTGTATTGCAAAAATAAACAAAAAATAAAAAGTTCAAATATGTGATACGTGATGTGCAGACACACTCACCTGCCTTCCAACTTTATTATTATGCAGCCTCATTCTTGCATGGATGTCTCTGTAGGTTTCACGGGCATCCAGGAAGTCCCGTGAGAACTTTTCCCCGAATTCCACATCGGGGCTGCAGCCACCCCACTCCCAGGTGTCTGGCTGCAGTCCAGAGAGGTCGGCAGGGTAGTGCTCCATCACGCCGTGAACCATCCCCTTCCCTCTCTGGATGGCCTCTGTCTGCAAGCGACTAAGCTTGAGTCGAAACGCCTCCTCGTCCCCACGACGCTTCTCGTCGCAGCCGCATGCTTTCAGTTTTCCCATGGAGCAGGCGTTGGCCACCGCGTGCACCACCCCTGCTGCGGCGATTGCATACGCAAAGGCACTCTCTCGAAAGCCTGTGAATTTATAAGTAAGGTTGAAGGATACAACTTGTATATAATTTTTTACAATTAAAAAAACAGTTTTAAAGCAGCAACACACCATTATAACATATGTTCTGTTCAATTAAATTGTATTTATATAGCGCCAATGCATGAAACATGTCATCTCAAGGCACTTTCCAAAGTCAAATTCAATCAAATCATACAGATTGGTCAAAAACATTTCCTATCTAAGGAAACCCAGTAGATTGGATCAAGTCTTGACAAGCAGCATTCACTCCTCCTGAAAGAGCGTAGAGCCACAGTGGACAGTCGTCTGCATTGTTGATGGATTTGCAGCAATCCCTCATACTGAGCAAGCATGAAGCGACAGTGGAAAGAAAAACTCCCCTTTATGTTATGTTCTGAATAAAAAGATGTTTTCACTGCAAACGGCTAATGACTTGAAAGAAATATCAGCATCAGAACAACATAACATAAAGGAAAATGATAAATGATATATAACAACAGTATATGGCTCTTTTCAAACCAGCGCAAAAATTTTAATGTATTTATAAGGCTTTAATTTGTTTATGTGATTTTAGGCCACCCAAAGTAGAATTTTTTTTTGTGAAGGGTAAGCAATGTGACACATGGTATTGATTTTTTACCCCTAAATAAAAATCTGGAAACAGTGGTGTATATTTCTATCCAGCGCTGTTTAAGCTCCACCCATGTTCTCTAACTCTAACCAGCCTCCCTGTCCCTGCTGAAGGAAAATATCCCCACAGCATGATGCTGCCACCGCTGTGCTTTACCCATTGTATAGTGTAGTTAGGCTTATCTGATATCTTAATTTCCCCCCAAAGTTCAATGGGTGCAAATACCGTTGTACAATATGTCACAGTGTTATTGAAGAGCTCATAAAGCTGTAGTAAAGTCACTGCTGTAGAACGGCAGAACGTACATGCATAATTGTAAATATATCAAATATATCAGACATGTTCCAAAATGTGAGGTTTTAAAGAAAATGAGAAAAGTCAATATGTTCTTATGCAATGTTCCCATTTGTAATAACAAAGAAGCTGCTCACTCAATGCTTCCCATCATTTCATCAAAAAGCAAGAACGAAACTTAATCCTTCCTAATTAAGAGACAAGATTCAGCCATTTAAAGAAGCAACATTTTCTTTGCACCAGCTGCGATGTTAACAAGGATGCAGGGCACTTAATTACAGGTAATTAGGAAACCATCACCTAACTGCTCTGCATTCCTTATGACCGATATTACAGAAATTGCTGCCATTTGTCATCTGAACAGACAAGCAAACTCATGAGTAAATACATGGGAGAATATCAGCCAGTTTGTAACAGTTAAGTAGTTTCTCCTGGTAGACCTGAAGAACACGAACAAACTGCTACCACTCCCACTCAACAACAAAAAAGGCAGTCACAGACCGTGACAAATGAGGCTTGTGTCTTTGTCTGTCTGTCTTGCTGCTATACATATACCGTACGGTACAAACGTAGCCACACCAACTGATCTATTCACGTTTTGTCAGGTCACGACCACAAAATTCATGGTACTTTATTAGGATTTTGTGTGATATCTCAACTCAAAGTTGTGCATACATGTAAAAAATGAAATGAAAAATCATACCTTTATTTTAAAGATTCTTTACTATAGAAAACAAATCTGAAAATGTTGGCATGCGTTTGCATTTACCCCTCTCGCTTTTTAAAATGCCCTTCACAGTAATTTGGCTGCAAGTCTTTGGGGGTATGTCACGACAGGCTTTGCAGATCCAAAGACTGAAATTGTTGCCTATTCTCTGCAAAACAGCTGAAGCTTCATCAGACTACATGTCTGATAAAGTCAATAAATTCTCTGCCACAGATTCCCAACTGGTTGAACATTGATTTAAGGATTCTGACACATGAATATAGCTTGATATAAACCATTCGCTTGTAGCTCTGACTCCATGTTTAATGGAACTGTCTGGAATTATCAGAGCATGATGCTGCTACCACCATGTTTCAAAGTGGCAATAGTGTGTTTGTGGTGATGCATTTTGTTGGCTTTCCACCACAGAACTCTCTGTAAGATGTCCAGAGTTTGAGAAGTGGCTTTATTCCTTAACCCTGCTTTAAACCTCCCTACTTAATAAACTTCTAAAGCCTTCATGAAAGAGCGAAATCTATATAACATTAAACAGTCTGACTCTATTTACTAAGTAGATGGCCTTACTTCATCACATAAAGTACCCATAAAACTACAATGAAATTTGTGGTAAAATGGCAAAGCTTCTGGACATTTTCGCAAGGTTTGTTTATAGATGAAACGAATGCAAAAAAAAAGAAAAAAAAAAAGAAAAATACACAGGGGATAGAAATATGCAGATTTTGAGCTAAATTTCTCCAAGTTTGGTTGGATCTTTTATACAGATCATAACCATCAGTTAGATTGTTTACTCTCTTGTTTTTATTGTTTCCCTGGCTTTCATCTTTTCTAAACCTGCTTCTGAAAACTAAATGGAAAATAGTCTTGCTTATTCTACTGAAGCTACCTAGACCATATTGTGGCTTTTATATTGTAATCAAGCCAAATTGTAAAGAGGAAGTGATTAAATACCAATGTGAATATCACTCCTTTTGTAGATTGTAATACATAATTCCACCCTCTTCAGCTGTATGCATTTTTATTTATGATAGCAGGTAAATATGATGTGTGCAGCTTTCTTGTTTGATCTGTAATATCTACGGGTAATTTTACTTTGCACATCTCCTACATGCACATACAGATGTGTGCATTCTCCCCGTGAGAAATAAACAAACACCCATGTGTGCGAACAGTGAATAACGGGGGAGAAAGTTAGACAGGAGAACTTGTGCTTGTCCTATCTGTGGTGGTTGTTGTTGTTAGATCTCAGCTTTCTGCCTCTGAAGGTGCCCTCCGGTTTTACAAAAGCAGCCCCACCGGCAGCCACTCACTGGTTTGTGAAAACTGAGGATTAGAATGGAAACTTGTAAAGCGAACATGAAAAGAAAGCACTCAGGGGTTTACAGCACAGCAGTTTGAAAGGGGGAAATGATCCAAGCTGTGTGTTGGAGTCACATAAAAAAAAATGCTAACTTCCCATTTTAGCACCATTTGAGGTTACTTCCTTCTTTATAAACATGTCAGAAAACGTAAAACTGCTTGGTTTTTGCGAAACGATGGCATAGCAGTTGACGCAGTTGCTGCCGTACTGAAATTCTTTGCTCGGCATAAATTGCCTAATGACAAAAACAAAAAAGTCAAAGGCAGCCTAATAAAGAGTAAATGAGAGATTCGTCCTCAAAAACAGTCTGTTGTAATAGCACATTCACAAAAGATTCAAAAACTGTGCATGCTCAAAGTATTCAAAGCAAAACCCAGAAAAAGGGTCTCCTAAAGAAAGATAGTTCACTCATGCAGAAGAATTGTAAACCAATTATACAAGTTTTAGGCCTTACACACACGTTTATGAAAACGAATATCTCCCCCACATTGTTTTTAAAATTAATATCACACACACGGGATTGTTTTCAGAAAAGTTTAGTGTTAGAAATGCACCACTAAGCGTTGCTTTAAACATGCCAAAAACATAGGGGCAGAGTATTGCAAAGCGGAAACCTATGTTGGCCAATGAGAATCATTCGCAAACGAGGCCTCAGCAACACCTTACATGTTAACAATTACAACTTCTACAGGCAATAGACCCCTAATGGAAGAAATGTGTCATAAAAATGGGGTATGGTGTTATTCCTGAACATAAATAAGTACATTTCAACGCTTGTGTTGCTGTGGATCTACCTTGAGGACTTTTTATGAAGATGATTCTGGAAATTTGGATGCAAAGAAGAGCCCCACTTCAAACCGCCTCAGCTGTGCCACATAACAAAACTATGATTCCTTCACGGAAACTCTCTATTTACATCGCTGTAAAAAGGTGTTTGCATCCTGAAGATATCTTGTGTTTTTGATTCTTTGTCCTGCTTAAATCAATTAGATCAATAAACAACGTATTTATATCAGAAAGAGTAAACACAAAACGTAGCTTTCTAATGATGGTTTAATTATTCATTTGTCCTAATCAATATGGCCATTTGCAAAAGAAAAAATATGACTGCATCACCATTGGTAACCCTTGAATTTACTGTGATTAACCACTTTTTTTGGCTACTGCCAGACAAAAGAATAACAAAATAATTTAGACTGAACCTATCTGACAACGCGAAGCAGCCTAAAAGACCTTAAAAAGAAACATAATGCTTAAATTTAGAGAATTTTAAGGAGACATGAGAAATTAAGTCATTGTTCATAATAATCATCTTTATTTGTCATTGCAACATTTGAACATCCTAATGAAATGTGTCCTCTGCATTTAACCCATCCTTTTGAGGGAAGGTTGGCTGCTACTGCTCAACGCCCAGGTGCATTCTAGGGCTAGTGGACTTGCTCAGGGACCCAAAATGGCCATCTGTGGGACTCAAACCGGGGAACTTACAGCCTTTCCATGACACAAGTCCCCTGTTCTAATCACTATAGGCCACCACTCCCCACGACCTTAAAAAACAATTATGCCTGAAATCTCTAATTGCAAACACCTGCTTTGTTCACACAGTGACAGAGTTGGTTTGAATAGCCCTTTCTCCTTAATAAATTAAATTACTGTTTGAAAACAGCTTTTTTCAGTGTTTACCCAGGCTTTCTCTTGTTAAAAGGAAGCTTTAGAAACATGTAGGTGTGACAAAAAAAAGCAAACAAAATAAAAAAAATAAAACTTTGAGGTGCAAATACCATTTAAAAAGACTCAACTGTGAGAATACATCTAGATTTAATTTACTTACTCACTGGATACCATTGAGGGACACTGGATTTTATTTTAGGGTATCAGAGTAAAGGGGGCTAAAGCAAAAATACACACCACACTCTTCAAATTTTACTGTAGAATTTTTTTAGAATTAGCATTTCCTCTCTATATCCAATTATGCACAACTTGGAGTTGGTCTATCGCAAGAAATCCCAATAAAATGCGCAGAGGTTTGTGGTTGCAATGTGGCAAAATGTGAAAAAGTTTAACGGTTTTACATATAATAATTAATAATTAACGGAGTGCAGCGTAGGTCACCCCCTCTTCATACTGTATTTGACCAGGGACTCAGTGCAGAGCAGTAAGAGCGATGTGTTCACTTTAACCCTCACACCACCCTGGTAGTTACATAAAACCCTCTGAGGTGAGAGGAATGTTTTTGGGCCTGGCTTGAAAGCATTTTTGGAAATGGCCTTTTTTAATGACTCTTAGCAAGGAAGTTAGAAAGCCACAGAGTCAAGTTGACGAGTAGGTATGAAGCAAGAAGCGCAGAGTGCATTGCTACAATCAAACCATAGCCCTACCATGACTCCACCGTCTTCACGAAGGTAAGGGGACATCATTGTGGAACACGGCCCGTTTGATTAGTTTACGTTCTATGGATCAAAGGTGGTTTAAAGAGGGGCCATAGCCCAGAACCTTAAGCACCTCTCACAAAACACTTGCAAGCAAGGCCTTAGACAACCTTTTCCTGTCCGGGTGTGAATTAGGTGAGGAGCAAGGTGGCATGAGGGTTTGAAGTCAACCTGCTGCTTTTAAGCCTCTAAATTGCCAAGGGAGGCACTTAGAGACAAACTGGTGAGTAGGTGTGAAACAGAGAGTGGTAGGAGTAGCCCGCTCCAACCGGTGACGTTGCTGGCAATTCCTGGTTTCGGATGCCCGCTTCGTGGATGTAAGCAAGCATTGTCAACGGACAGGCCTTTGATGAAAAGTCAGTGGCTTGAAACGTTTTTGTGGATGCGCTTCTCTTATTTATTCTAATCTGAATGAATATTTTAATATGAATATTAACAGATTAACATTCTCTTTCTGGAGGGCTTATATTCACTGATACACAAAAGAAGCATCATCAAAAGCACTCCTGAATAGGGCTGTGTGCTGGTTTAATACCACTGGAGTTCTGATTTTCAGAGGGCAAGACGGCTAGTGGGCATTGTCGCTAAAGACATGGTAAAACATGTCGTAGATCACATTTTATACATTGTGTCAAAGACACAGGTTAGAAATGATCGTGTGTCACGCTGGAAGCCACAGTTTGATTTTCTATAGCTAAAGTCCAAAAGTAGCGCTTTACCATGGACATAAAGGAGAAACTGTCATCCGATTTACTGATAGTTAAAATGGCTTAACAGGGGGGATTAATGATTGAAAGTTTTCTTCAATAACTTGTTTTTATTGGGAGAAAGAATGCTCTAAATAAAGGTCTTATGTACATGATTTGAGTAAGGAATTCCCCATCTGCCATGTCCATCCTAACAATTTGACCTGCATAAAGTGGGAGAGGAGAGATGGTACTTAGGCACACCTCCCTACATAGAGAGCCTGTTTTAGCTCCTATCCGGCTCTGCTCTGGGCTTCTCCACGCGGGGCCCCAAATGACTTGGGAACAAATCAATCTAACAAATAATTCACCGGCTGCGGCACGCCCGGCTGAACTGATGGCAGAGGAAGTGGCAAAATGAATTAAAGTTTCAAAGGAAACTGTCACTTTGTGTTACAGAAACCGACTAAACAGGTTTACGCTTTTGCCTCCGAGAGTTGGGAAAGTGCTGAGAGCAAATTCACAAGTACTTGCTCTGGCAAGGGAAGTAAAAGCATTAGGAACAGGCCCAGTGACAGATAAGGAGAGGCAAAATGAAAGAAAGAATGACAGAGCGAGATGGGCCGATTCTCCCACTTCTGTTGATCCACATCTTGCCTGGGTTCCTCCTTACCCTAGTTTTAAATGCAAGCTGAGTAAGAATGAATACGAGCCCAGAGACCATCAGCAGCGATCTGTGGCATAGCCTGAGGACCCAACAGTTTCTGATGCAGCAAAATTAGACATCTAAGTAGTTTGGAATGTACTGTCCAATGACAGAGCTTGCGTTTAAAAACTATTAATAAAGCTGTTCAAAGAGCTCTGGTTTGGCATACTCAAGCTACGGAGGCGAAACAGTCCCGTCTATTTCTACGGGCAGTTATGGTGAAAAGCGTGCCAGATTCTATCTAGTCTGGTCCGTAGGCATGTATCGCTGAGAGCGCCGCCAATCCGCTGTAGCTGCGTGCAGTATTGACAGAAGCATGTTAACTTCTATCCATTTTTCAGCTTCTGTGGAGGGGATCGTATCAACTTGCAACAGATGAATCATCTGATTTAAAGAGGTTGTTTATGTCAGTGGTTTGGAGTTTCTGCACCCGAGGCAAACCAGGGATGCCAGACAACTAGCAACTGCCTCCACTAATAATGACAAACAGCCTTTGATGGAGTCAGTTATGAGGGAGAGCAAGTAAGCTTACAGCGTAGTGAAATATTTTTTTTTTTCAATAATAGAACAAATATACTGCAATTAAGCTTGGAACGGTGAAGATTTGCAATGTTAGAGATTAAATAAACATTTGCATTAGTCCCCTCTACGGCAGCAAACTTCAATGCATTTTATTAAGATTGTGTGTAATGCGCTAACACAGAGCATACAATTGCAATTACAATAGCTTTACACGTCTAAACATTAGATTTTTCACGATTCTTTTAGTAAAGTAGCACCAGTTAAGTCAACTTATTTTTTTATTATGTTTTTTTAAATCTTGTGCTGCTAGAAGGTAACCTTCTGCCTCAACTTGAAGTCTTTTGCAGACTTTAAAAGGTTTTCTCTTCCATGACCAGACTGCTTTTAGCTGCATCCATTGTTCAGTCAACCGTGACCAGCTTTCCTGTGCATGCTTAAGAAAAGCATCCCCCCAGCATCATGCTGCCACTACCGTGTTTTTTTTGTTGTGGGAAGGATGCGATCGGGGTAACGTGCAATTTAAAGTTTGGTCTCATCTAACCAGAGCCTTGTCTTTACAGACTTCAAGTGACCTTGAAATCTAGAATTTTTCTGCAACTTTAAAAGTGTCTGTGCTTGTTAGTGCTGAGCCAACACTAACTCACTCTATAAAATGCACACCTGAGCATACAACAAAGTGTGTTGTGGTAATAATGTGTAAGTTGTACTTAAGGTTGTGTTAAATTATTAACAGAAGGATTTTGCTAACAAATTCAACAACAATTTCATTTGAGATTTTCTTTCCAAGAAAGTAAAAGCAATCCTAAATTCTTTCACGTTAAGTATGTTTCCCATACTCAGCGCTTTTTAATTGCTAGGTAGCTAAAAGGGTCCTTCTGGGTTTTTGACGATTTCAACATTTCACCAAATACTTTATAGTACTCAAGTCTATTATTTTCATTTTTTTACACTTCTTTTATGATGAATATAAAATGTTAATTAAGGAATAGAAACAGCTGAAAGCCAAACAAACGCCAACTGTCAGCCACGTCTTCCAGCTATCCAGGTGCTCCAGCTACTAAGAAATTGATGCCTTTTCCAGTCAATGACCTGGGATGAGACCATTTGAAGGCTTCTCAGCTCGAAATATCCCCTTTCATCCTTTGTGGCGAACTCGCAAAGCTCCAAGCACAACAAAGCGTCGGAGAAAACCGATCTGCAAGAGGTTCGGTAATCTGAAGTTGACTAGTTTCTTTTGAAGTTATCTGCTCCTTTGTGTGGGCTATTGGTGAGCAACAGTAATGTGGTTAGGAAGGTCTGCTGGTGACTGGAGATAACCCGACCACTGGACAGCATCTTGCAGGGCAGCATTGATGAAAATGGAAAATGATCTCTTTGTGCCGTTTTTCTGAAGCTTTGAAGAACAATATTATATTAACCGTTGTTTGGGATCTTTTGTATCCCGATGCCGGCTAATCTCCCTGTAAGCCCCATGCTTTAAAGGTACTTCATTGAAGTGTGTTTGAGGAGAAAACCACAAGCCATTTGAAATCCAAATTACCTAGTAGTCTGTGTTGAGCGTTCAACTCCAAAGTCTACAAATTCTTCATCTTCTATGCATTTGGGAAGCACATAAGCAGTTTATTGCCGTAGAAAATTAAAATTTCACTTTTTTTCCCCCAATTCTACAACTTTTTTAGAGGGGATGCAGACAGCTACAGAACAGGAAAGGCTAAAATCTCTGAAGGATGCAGTAAAACGTACCTCTTTTAAAGACTATGCTGTCGTAGGGTATTTTGTTTCTGGTCTCCAGACTGGAACAGTTCCAGCGGTGCCCTCTGAACTGGTGCTGGCACTCGTGGATGGCAATCTGGATCCCCTGGATTGCCGAAGCCGTCACGTCTGGATTACGCATGCACACCTCCAGCTGGCGTCTCGTCAGCCCGGGTAGCGTCAGACAAACCGTGTTGGCATTCAGGATGGGTTCGATGTTGGGGAGCTTCAGACCTAAGATCTCATTCGAATCCACCCTGTGAGAGGCATAAAGTTGGGGTTTATTGGCAGGACGGATCTGTGGCTCAAACCTTTGGCTACCGCTTTGCTAGGTTTTTTTAGTCATTAAAGTCTAGTTAAGACCACCGAGTCTCCTTAAACATGACCCCAATGTTCAGTTCCCACAGTAACACTGAGATGTCCCAAGATGATATTCTCCAATGTGGCTGGGTCCTGTAAAACTAAAACTAACTAAATAAAAATACACACAAAAACTAGTTTGAGTTAACTGCAGCTGCAGATGTGTATGTTTCTTAAACACTTTCCAACCTGTCCATTCTTTTCTTGTTAATTGGATTTTATTTGTTCCTTTGTGCCAGTAGTCAGATTTAATAATACAGGAAAGTTAATTTATAGTTCTGCAACTTGTGTGAAATTAAATAAAACTAGATGATTGCTGGGATCTGTGTCATATTGTGTTGATTTTGTCCTAACATAGCAAGCTGTGTATCAATCCGAGGTGATCCTTATGTACCACTTCAATAACCGGTGGAAAGCCCCTGCCATGCTGCCTCATAAATCAGCCCCGGAGATATAACTTAACAAACGCTTCCCTATTAACTTATAAAGTTATTTTCAGTTCAGAGCAGTTTGTGTTGCAGACCCATCATGTGAACCAACATTCAGCCAACTGCACTTTCAGAGTCCCCCTTTCCAACTTCATAAAGCAATAAAAGCAGCGAGAGGGGGAAAGGTTCGAGAGCTGAAAGCTCTGAAAGGACTCCTGCTTTTCCTTTCATCACCATTACCCTTAAATCACAGGCTGTGTGCGCCTCTGTTCGCCTCAGTCTGATATACACGCAGTCACGAGCATGTGGAGCTCTTGGCAAACACACACCAGCAACTGCTCCAGCACACCTTAACATGCAAATACTCTGGAGTAAGGCAGGGTGCACAGTTTCTTTTACGCACTAAGCCGCTTTGCACGCCACTTCTGTGCAGTTTCTGCAACGTGCTTCACTACTACAGAACTTTCCCGTCCACATGTGATCTGAAGAGGACTTTCATGGCGAGGCGAAAGTTTTTAAATTGGATTAAACTGTGTGCTCCCATGCACAGTTGCAACCTGTTGTGGTTTTTGGCAGCAAGAGGGGAGCAACTACTTTTTAGTTTGCAAAGAAGAAATTTGTATTTTAATGTTCTTTGCTTTTACTCCATAACTTTGATCTTAAGTTGCAAACTACTTACTGAACATATTTAATCAATATCCCCTTTTATATTTAACTCACCTTCTATCCAGCAGACAGATAACCACCAAGACGCACGTCAGTCTGAGGACCGAGTGTTCCATGTTTGCGCTCATTTAAAAAAAATAAAATAAAATAAAGTATTGTCTTTTGAAGTTGAAAAAAAATATATAGGAGGATATTTTAACTCAAATTGGTTCCGGTCTAACTTCTAAGTTCAGGGATAAATAAACCAAAGTCACGTCCGTCTAAAACTTTGCGCTGGACTTGACAGCTCCGACAGCCCTGCGTCCAGATGTGCCAGCCTCATTCACGGGAAGAGGAAAAAAAAAAAAAGTTTCACCAAGCTCTAAAGTCACTGACAAACAGAGGGCTGGTTGCTACAAGTTGGAGGAAAAGTCAAAGTCACTTCTTTCGCTCTCGAATACATCCGCGCACATGCCGCTGTCTCCGCCGCCAACGAGGAGTTTCATTGAAGGAACGTCCGAGAGAAGACAGGCGGCTTCATACCTATAGGCTTCCCTAAATGAAGTCTGCTTGAGTAGTGATGTTTAGTCCTCTAAACTCCTGCTCTTAGCGCTCTGCCAGCCCACTTTTTTTGCGTCACTCGGGGAGTAGGAGAGCGTCGAGGGAGGTCAAGTGCCTCGTTAAAGCAAGATAGAGATCCTGCAAGATAAGGACACCAAAAACACTTAGCCTGCGCCCTCTGTGAAGCAGAGCAGTTACATATTCACTGGAGGGGCGATGATGCTGAGGGTGGCGAAGCAAAGAGGTGCAGCGAAGGTGGAAACTTATTTTAGAGTGTTTAGAGATTTGTATTTTTGGTAATGATGATAAAGTTTGTTATAAAGTGGAGAAAGTTGAATAGTTAGAGCCATGTGCAGCTTTTTGCTCCTTAGGGTTTGGGAGCTGGTCATGCACTGACCGCATTAATTAAACCAAATTTGTTTTATATATAAGTATATATATATATATATATATATGTATATATATATATATATATATATATATATATATATATATATATATATATATATATATATATATATATATATATATATATATATATCTCCATCCATCCATTTTCCAAACCGCTTAATCCCTCAAGGGGTCGCGGGGGGGGGGGGGGGGGGGGGGGGGGGGGGTTGCTGGTGCCTATCTCCAGCGTTATATATATATATATATATATATATAGATAGATAGATAGATAGATAGATAGATAGATAGATAGATAGATCTTAGCTACTCCGGGCTTAAATAGTTATTGGTTGAATTTAACAAGTCTTGTTTCCATTTTATGTTTACTATGAATTTGAAATAATTGTCAAAGAGTAGAGAAGGTATGATAGCAGTTGCCAGCCTATTACTCTGTACCCCCCCCCCCCCCCCCCCACACACACACACACCACCTCCTTCTGCTAACAACAAACTTTTTTTATTATACTTTTTTATTTTTATTATATGACTTAACAGGAGCATCAGGAACTGTTTTTGAGCCCTAATTTTAGAGTTTTGGGGCTTTAAGCTTAAAATAACAGTATAAATAAACCTAATGGTCAAGCAAAGTGATGTAAAATCTCTTGGCAATACGGGCCAAAACTGTAAAGTAGAAAATATTTGTGGGCCACAAAAATAAACAACTAATTTCATTGTGTATTTTTCTTTGACATTTTAGACAAACAGACTATGGAATATTTAAAAAAAAGGAAATGAAAATAAAATTTTATCTGTAATATTGATAGATCCATAAAATCAAACAAAATATCCCACTCTTTTCCCTGATTACGAGAAATGAATTTCATTCCTGAAATTGTTGAGTCATTTGTCAAAGGCTATTCGCAGAAACAAGAACAGGATATGGGGCTTTGTCACACTTTTTTTTTTCAGAAATGCTTGCGTCAACTTGTAAATTGCCCTTGCTGGTCGATCAAATTTGTACTACTCTTTGATTATAGTTGGGAGCCGTACAAAATCATTCTGAGGATCACAAATGCTGCTGTAAGCTAGTTAATAACGACAACAACAACCACGGTGATATGTATTTATACAGTGACACTGACAAACATCCTATCCGAAGAAATCAGAATTTAACTGTGCTAAATGTATTTTTGCTTACCACACTTTTGTATTTTTATGGCACTGGTGGCTCGTTTGTTTTCGCACAGTAGGCTGACAAAAAAGGGGATTTGAGAAAGGGGTCAAGTTATGCGGCAAAGGACCTCAGGCCTCCATATACAGGTTGTGCTCACTACCCCTGCTCCATCGGAGCACGCCCCTTGCTTGCTTTTAATGCCAGACAAGTGGAATGCTGATGTTCATTTTCTGTGCTGATAGGAGTGTCGAAGTTCGCAAATAAACATTTCGGGATGTCAGAGAGAGTACAGCCATGGTTGAAGCCACTGCCACCTGACCTTGAGGCACCAACCTGCTTTGAGAAGAGGGAGAACACTTTAATGTCCAGTCACAGTTTTTGTTTTTGGAAAATCTTGATTGTCTGGTCTGGGTAGATGAGCATTTGTGCAGAACTGCACACAGGGAAGGATGGATCACATGTATCCATCCAAACCTAAACTGTCTTTTCAGTTCTCCACACAGTTTTGTAATGCAGTATAAGTATTCAATGTGCGCTTGTTGAATTTCTCCGTCAGATGAGGAGAGTAGGCTGGGATCTGTTCCACTAAGACTGGGTCTGAAATGCCCAACCAGGTCAGAACCCTGGGTTTTCTACTTGAAAGGTACCGATGTTGAGCAGAGTTATTAAGAACCAATTTAGAGACATATGACTTCATATCAGGAAAATGATGAGCCATAAAAGGAGAATTTGATTTTTTTTATTGTGGACTAACAATTCTAAGTTCATTCCATTTACTTTTACAAGTTCAGTTTTAGTTACTGTTTGGTGTTAATGTTGTCTAGCAACACAACAATTTACTGAAGGCTTAAAAAAAAAACTTTGATGTTTGGTTTAAAACAGTTATTCTGACAGATGTAAAACAGATGTCGACATGTGCGCTTTATCCTTTCACATCAAAACCTTTATAGCATTTAATAAAACTGGCAAGTCTTGTTTTCTGCTATCTTTAGGGATTACAAAAAGTACATAAGGTATCGAAACATGGCATGAAGGGGCCCGATTAAGGCTCTTCAAATAAGTAGTTGCATATCAAGTTTCAGGATTCAAGATATATTTTATTTCCACTGTGTTGCACAACGGTTTCTGTGACATCCCCAAATTGCATGAGTACAAATAAATAACCAAAAAAACAGAACACAGACAAGAAAAATAGAATGAACTATAAACTAAACAATAATCTAAAATCTATAATGTGAAAACACAATGCTATAGTATTAAAACAAAGGTAAGTTAAATGCTAAAATCAGCAATAAGAAGTGCAAACTCTTTCAAAGGACAGTTATTTAGTGCAACAAATGTTGCTGCACAGGATGTTGTGAGCATAAACGTTATTGTACATATTGAAAAGAATATTTCACTTAAGGCGTGTCATAGCTCTCGTCACAACAACTGGCATTTATTTCGTCTCTTCTCCCATGCTGTTCAACATGTCTTTACGTCGTTCGACATGCCACTCCATTTACTCCTTCTATGACTTTCATGCCGTGAGAACTGTACAAATACAAATATATATATGTATATCAGCTCAAACAAAGGCTGTACATAAAGTCAATAAAAGCAAAATCTCGCACTGCATAAGTACGAACAAAATGCATCACTAAAACAAGTAATCATACCTCATTAGCCGCTTGTCATGAAGAGAGGTTCTTGGCACGCCTGGATCATGCTTTGCAGTCTAGCTTCACAATTAATTCAACCGTAGCAGCACACAGGTACTAACAATGGTTAGTTTGGCGGTTGTCTGAAATGACTCCAGTCATCGATGTATCAATTGCCTATTTCACAATCATGCTTTTTCAGGCATGGGTAAAACCGCACACCAACGCACACACACACACACCTGCACAAGCACACACAGCTAAGGGCCCTAATTTAAAATATAACTTTGTTATTAGGATTTTGCTAGAATACGATCTACAACTTAATGTATTTTTGCTAATCCAGTTGAAAAAGCCTTACATGTTATAGAGTCTTGTTAAACACAGAGTGATATATTTCAAATGCTCATTTTATGGCCATTTAATGTTATGTTCGACACAATAATGCATATGGGAAACTTGTACTGCAGATTGTCACTGACCATAAGGATGTTATGTTGCACAACCACTTATCAGGTTTCTGACATATTTACTTATGTCATCTGTGTTTGATATAAAAACAGGTTTGATGCATTTTAACATTTTAACTGTGACTTTATAAATACATTTTCACAGCACTGTGTACAAATAAAGTGAAATGACTGAATTTGTTTACTCAATCTTATCTAATAAAGTTCTCTTATTAGACCCTTTGCTGACATACTAGCAAAATCAGTTCGGAGGAATATTTTGACTTGCTGCAGTCATGCCTAAAAATCTCCATTACTCAGATAATGTAATGAATAATGTGATTGCTCACTTACTTTCAATTAAAAAATAACTCAGTGTGTTTTGAACCAGGTTCCAAGTCTGTCAATGTGAAAATGTTCTGCTCTCTGAGTAAAAACAAGCAAGGAGAAATGAGGACTCGTTAAATTGTTGGTTCCATTTTGCTGCTCAACCTCCTTTGTGTGTCATTGCTTTAATCTCGCTATTTAAATGACTATAAAGTACAACAAAAAAGTTGCCATGTTAATGAATGCCACATGATATCACTCATCCTGGCGCTTTATGAGTAGCTTAGAATAAAGATTCAGAAACCACAAATAAAAAGGCTTTCCCCACCAGCACAGGGAAGCAAGCATTCTGCCAGCATGGAGTCACCAGAGTGGTTAAATACAACATTGGTTTAGCGTTCAGACGTAATTAAGTTGCTGTACACAAATTTATAACATCAGAGAAATAAACCCCATGAGGGGGAAAAAATAAAAAAAATGTCTCATTGGAATTTACCAAATGCACCCTGACCTGAAAGATTTGGAAAGAGATGGCAGAGCTGTCCAATTTGGGCCTAAATATTTAAAGGAATTTGAGAAAAGCTGGATATCATGTGGACTCTGTGGTTTTGCTACCCTGACATTAGTTCCACGGCACAATATGTCACTTAAATACTTAAAGTTTCTCTGTCACAGATTATAATGGAGTAAAATAAAAAAAAACATCCCTTTATGAATGACAGATGTTTGTAAACATGGTGGATATATTGAACCAGACTGCAGTAATAAAAAACAGAATACACATTTAGCACAACGAAGTAAGGCAGTGTTGGAGTTATCCAAAAATATGTCAAAGTTAAGTGAAGTTTTTTAAAGAACAGTGTAACTGCCTAAAATGCCATATACAGATAAGATTATGAAACAAAGAGTATTCAATTTGGTATTTTGGAAAAGAAAAATATGAAGCGTTAAAAAAAAAGCAAGATGTGACATAAGCAAGAATAAATCAATTATGGAGGGAGAAGTCTACATGTTCAGAAAATATGAATGAGTGAAGGAAAAAGTATGAGTCATGTGTTTAAAAAAATTATGAATATATGAGCTGGGCTACTTACCCATTAATTTATGAACAGCATCAGAAAAAGAAGTGATGCATAGCAAAAGAAGAAAGTGAGCTAATTACAGAGAGATGTTTGGTGCCGTTTACAGGAATCAGGTCAATGGGACACATATGAATATATTAAAAGCAAAAATAAACAAAAAAAATAAACTGATGAGGAATCACAAAGAAGCTATTAAGAAGTTGGAAATGTGATCAGATAATATAAAACAGACCTTGGTGAAACTCCAAACTCACTCAGCAAAACAAAAACTTGGTTATAGTCATACCGCTCACTATTACAGATTGTATATTAGACAAAATTTGACACAGTCCTGGCGTACATTTAACAAAATGCAACACGGTAGAAACTAAACATAAAGTCTGCTGCTGGCTCAACTTTTAAGTCAGCAGATCTTCACAGCGAATTTTGATATTTAGTTAGCAAATGTGCCTATTTATTTCATTCTGTGGGACTGACTGCGAACCGCACACACATACTTACACCCATTTGACACAATGAAAAGGTAAGATTGATACGACATAAACAACTACAGCCGCTTAGATTTATTTTGCCTAAACTTCGGTTTATGCTTTCATGACACTCAGTTTGTCTCTCTTTTGATTGGCACCAATTTAACAATCACTGCATTGTTATGTTTGACTGGTAGGTAATTTATTAACCCACTGATGGAAGCTGTTGTCTTACAACGACATCACTGAAGTAGAAATAAGATGACACTACTATGTACTGCTATGGAGATATTGGTAATATAAGCTATTTAAGGAGGACAGATTCATCATTTATCTGTACACTGTACCTTGTATAGAGTTGAATAAATTGGTAAATTGAATATCCAGATGCTCTTGTTTGTAAAAACGCCTCACGGCTTCCAGCAGGACTGAGTTCCTGTAGCGTTATGCCCTGCGCCTCGGAAAGATTAGACTGTGGCTGAAGGGGCTTCTTTGTTAAATGTCCGAAGCATGAAGCAGGTGGGAGGTGATTTATTGACGAATGAGTTAAGCTTACAGAGCATTCTCACTTCTGCCCCCTGCTGAACTCTGTCTAGTAGAGCCCAACATGTGGAGCTTAATTTCCCAATCGCTCTATTCATCCGGCTCTTGTCTGCTTTGCAGGCTGCCTCTCTATCGCAAACCACAGAATAGAACGTTTTGACCCCTTTTGTACTGCTCCTCCATGTGTGTTGTCCCGTATAGCGTCCTGTCCAGCTATATCCCCAGGTACCTGTGGTTAAAAACACCGTCTCCCTGGAAAGCTGCTGACACTAGTATGGATTCTCTCCTCCTCAGGTTCACGTTTCCTTTGTCTTTGAGATTGTGCCTGCCCCAGTCCACAAAGATGGGCTGGACCAAACACATCAAGAATCAAGAACGTTTTAGTGTCACTATGTGTTGCAATAATGACAATATTGGCGGGGCGGGCCCAGGCTCAGGATTCACAAAAATACACAAACACAACAAGAAATGATCTTCATCTTTTGTTTTCAATAAACAAGTTCATCGCACTGGCCAACCACGTCACTCCCCGAGGGGCTGAAGCATGCATATAGTCTGAGCTAATGGACTCATTTTGACGTCAACGGCAGATAAGGTAGTTCTCTGACTGTTTGGGTTTGACATAAATGTGTTCTTCACTGCTTCCCTGACTGACTCTGTTGCCTTTTGTTCACTTACACTTGAAACTGGATATTTACAAAAAAAACTGCATGAAAGGACACAACATCACATTCTGACATAAAATGACCAATTAGGATTTCCAATGTTGTATACTATATTTTCAAAATGTAAGACTAATAAGTTAGAAAGTAACTTTCTTTTAATTTATAGATTTAAATATTTTGAAATTATTTTACTTTAAAATACTTTTGAGAAAGCTTTGGCCTCTTATACAAAGCTTGCATATGCACAAAACAGGGCATGACACGGTCACTTTCCATGCAAAGGTTGTGATCATAAAAAAAAACTTGACAGCAACTCTCATCTGTGCAGTTTAGGGGTATGGGAAATTAGTGACACAGATGGTAAAGCAGGGAAATGCAGAAATACCACACCATGGTTTCTCTCAGATGCTCAACTTCACTCAATATTAGACATTAAACATCAATCAACTTTGTCATAAGCATTGAAAATCACATGTAGATAGATAGATAGATAGATAGATAGATAGATAGATAGATAGATAGATAGATAGATAGATAGATAGATAGATAGATAGATAGATAGATAGATAGATAGATAGATAGATAGATAGATAGATAGATAGATAGATAGATAGATAGATAGATAGATAGATAGATAGATAGATAGATAGATAGATAGATGTGCAAAAACATTATGGAACAATTCTAACACCTTCCACTTCGGAACTAAAGCCCATTTTGTATTTCCCCTCTTTTCTCCTTTTTTCAGCCATCTGCCTTAAAAACATGCACAATATCCCTCTCTTCAGCAGAGCGTATGTTCAGTTTCATCTATTAAACATGATGTGAGAAAAACTTCAGGGCTACTCTCAGTTAAACTTGACTCCTCTGTCTTGAAACATGGAGACTTTTTATTTTTAACACATGTGATTGCTAGCTCGTTTCACAGTCCTCTGTTTTGTTACGGAGAGCTTTTGTTTTAACATGATTTCCCTGTGAAAGCATTTATATTTATCTTCCTCTGCTTTCTCTCTCTCGCTTTCCAGAGGTCAGTTAGATGAAATATGAAAGTGCAAAGCATTTAATTTAATAATATAGCAAAACACTGCATTTTTTCCACTAGAGTCAGTTATTTTAAGCAACTGGAATTTCAAGTTTAATTGAACCTTCATTCGGCAGCTGAGTAAAATGCTCACAGCCTTCTGCAGAAGATTTTCTGAATATCATTCTGAACATTTCATTTTCAATATTGTACAGTTTAGTAGACACATAGCACTGATTTTAAGTAGTTAAACTGCAGCATCCTGTTTATTTTTCATCAGTTCCATCTAGTGAAAGATGTGCTGTGAACCAGTTCTCTAATGTAATGTCCTTAACTTGATTAGACTTGTCCTTACAGAGTATAGTATGGTAAATTACTTCTACTTGTACAGTGCTCTAGCTAGTCCGACGACCCCAAAGCGCTTTACACTACAATCAGTCATTCACCCATTCACACCCTGACAGTGGTGAGCTATGCTAGTAGCTCACTATACTATAGCACCATAGTACATCCACAGGGGTCAGGTTCCCATACATCGGTGCCACTGGGCCCTCTGACCACCGCCATCAAGCAATGCGGATGAAATGTCTTGCCCAAGGACACAACGACTAAAACAGTCAGAGTGGGGGATTAAACCGGTAATCCGCCACTTGCCGGATGAACTCCTTAACTCCTATGCCACTGTCGCTCTACACTATACTATACTATACTATACTATACTATACTATACTATACTATACTATACTATACTATGCTATACCATGCTATACAATGCTATGCTATACAATACTAAACTATACTATGCTATGCTATACTATACTATACTATACTATACTATACTATACTATGCTATGCTATGCTATGCTGTGCTATACTATACTATACCATACCATACTATACTATACTATAGAATGACAGTACTATACTATACTATACTATAGAATGACAGTACTATAGTATACTATGCTATAGTATAGTACATTATAGTATGGTCTAGTATACTATTAGGATCTGAGTCAAAGTGCTGCAAGCCACTTAACCCAAGCTACCTATCGACTGCTGTAAGAGTGTGTGCGCCTCTTTGAGTGCAACTAGGTAAATGTAGCTAATGTGCATATTACTTTCAGTGGTCAATATCATTAGAAAAGTAAAGTATAGTACACCAAAGTACATTTGATTGGCGCTCTGATAGATTGAAACCTGGCCATTGGCATTACATAGAGTCAGAAAGAGATTTGACAAGTTTAAACTTTATTGGTACAAGGAGCTGCGATTGACTGGCGGCCTGTCCAGAGTGTACCCCCCTCCCCACCCCCCACCCCGCCTCTCGCCCATTGACAGCTGGAGATAGGCACCAGCACCCCACAAGGGATAGAAATGTTAGAAAATGGATGGATGAATGGTACAAGGAGAAAAACCTTTGCTCTCAACGAAAACCTGAAGACCAGCCTGAAATTTGGCAGAGAATGTAGAGAAGGATCAGGACCTCTGGAATAGTTTTCTTTGGTCAAAGGAGTCAAAATCTATATTCTCTTAATACCAGAACAGCTAAGAAGATTGGCACAAGCTATGTAAATTAATCTTCCAGGAATGGAAGCTCATACTAACCGTCACGGTTTACGCAGTTCTTGGTTTTAGTACTTATCAGATCAGCCTTGTTTCAGGTCCCTTCTGTAATGTATTTAGCTTATTCCCTGTATCTAGTTATCCTCAGTTACATTGAGATTGTCTTTCTTGTTTATCTGTTGCTCTCTCTTGCCCCCTGTTGCCACTAACTCTCTCTCCTCAGTTGTTCTACCAGCTTCTTCTCCACACCTGCCATCAATTAGTCAGTCTACCCCTGCCATTGCAACAAACTCTCATCCTCCCAGTATTTAAGCTCCTCTCATTGTCCCATTTGCCGCTGGTTCCTACCGTTGCTTCATGTCACCAGGCCTGATCGCTTCCTCGTTTGCACCCCAGGTCTACGTTTAGGTCTACTCTGGCTCCTGCGTCCTCCAGTGTTTTTGTGAGTTTGGATTCTCATTAAATTCACTGATAACTATTCCCTGCCTCTGCCTCTCTGCATTTGGGTCCTACAACAATCACTACAAATCATGACACTAACCAGGTAGCATAAAGCTGGACTTCTCATGGTCTAGGCACGGTTTGCTCTTGCAGTAGCTGGCAAGCTTGCCATTATAAAATCCACCATAAATTCTCCTGTTTATCAGTGGCTGCTTGATTAATATGTGATAACAGCAGTTTAAAAAACTAAAGTTAAAGCATTATTGGACCATGCAACAAAAAACAATTGCATGTACTAATCTACATCAGAATATGATGAATTGTAAGCAAATAGCTTCTATCTAAGGTTCAGCAGAAGCTGGTTTCAAGCTTGACTAAAAAGCATGCCAAATTGGCTGATTTTGCCCTTCACGGGTAAATACACTCGAAATGTTTGAACGTAGAGCAATATAGTGCAGAAGAATATTGTCTAGTGAGTATGCATTTCAAATGGTGCTGCACAGCTTTCGTTATAATATCAGTAAACTCCTGCTTTGCTTCCCCCCTCTTAATGCGGTACAGGAACATCCCAAACCCTCCCACAAATTAGGCAGAAGGTGGTTTACTGTGATTGAATTTATGATAAAGTCAGAAATAATTACAACATACAGACATTCAAAAATAGCTCGTGGCATTTTTGCAAGATCCCCAATCTTCTCTCTCTCTCTCTCTGTGTCCTGGCCTCCAGTAACCTCAGCAAATGGACCAGCAACACTGAGCGGCCCACTTTACGCACAATGTGAGCAGAAAGGATTTTTTATTGGTCGAGATGGCAGTGCCATGAAAATGAAGGCATTTTTATTGTTCTAAAAGTGAGCGCCTTGGATGTTTTTGACATTCACAGCGTGAGTTATGTTTGTCCCACCCTTGGTCTTGCTGTTTTTCTGAGAAGAAAGTTCAAGCTCAGGTCATGTTTCTTGGAGTGTTTTGGACCGAGCTGATGAAAACAAGCTAAGCAGAGAAGCGTGGCGGGGCCGAGGTTTGTCAATTACAAGCCTGAACTCTGGTAACAAACTTCCAACCCGCACGTTCTCTGTACCAAACCTTTCAGAGCATCAACAGTATGAATGGTGCATAAACAGTGCGGGAGGATTGGCCTTTCAGCGTGTGTACGTTTCTGACACGTGATCTGCGAGCAGTTTTAACATGTTAAAATGCAAATGTGTTAGCAGGTACAGGGCTGTGAAAAATTATTTTTCTGCAAACTAATTTTATTCTGTCTTCGCTTTTGGACTTTACCTGTTGGTTTCAGATCATCAAATAAATCTAAGTGTTAATTTAATTAATTTAATATCTTTGTTTAATACTTTTAAACAAAAATAACCGGGGTTAATGTAAGGGGATTTTTCAAATGATGATTTCAATTGTCAAGTGAAAAATAAAAAATAAAAAAATATCCAAGCCAGCCTGGCCCCGAGTTAAAAAGAAATTACGAACTAAACCCAAGACAGCGAATGCTTCTGTCACTCTTAGTGGCAACAACTGCCATCAGGTGTCTGCAGCAACTGGAAATCAGTATTTTACATCATTGTGGAGAAAATGTGTATACCATCTTTACAAAATAGTTTTAGTCAGCTCCATTGACGGGGTTTCAAGCATAAATGGCCTGATTAAGATCTTGCCGCATCAACTCAGTCAAGTTTAAGTTCGGGCTTTTGGGGGATCATAAAGACATTTGGTCCTTTGGCAAAGATTCATCTTTTTACTCAGCATTGGTTCTCACCTTGGACCTTTTAAAGACGGATGACATTTTTTGCTGTCTCTTATTGTCAAATCATGAAGAGTGACTTTAACTGCAGTCTGCAGGGCTTCAGATGTTCCTCTGGGTCCTGGATGGTTTCGTCATTAGAAAACCGATTTTTGTATTTACTCGGGTAGTCCATGCCTACGATGGCCTGAAACGTTTCAGTGCCACAAAAAAAGGAAAAACAGAATAAATCTGTAAGGACGATACCGTAAAACTGTATAACCGTAAAATCATTGCACAGCACTAAAGCAATTGTTTAAAGGGAGAGAGAGCGAGAGAGAAAGAAGCTAAAGTTCTGCTTACCTTTCCTAACACTCTCCACCTTGTATTTTTCTGTCTTCCTGTGAGTCAGGTTTTCCTCCCACACTTTCTCTCCCTTGACAACTGAACTGAAGCAACACGTAACACTGTAAGGCTTTTTATTTCACGAGAACAGGGAAACAATTTTTATATCAGCAGGTATGAATCAGCGGGGATCGAAACTTTTTCACCGTATCTGACATTTAATATTATCCTCCGCGTCCTTTCTCTTTCTCTCTGTTTAAATGTATTTTAGCAAACTTTAAAGTGTACGGCCATGCGTGCTTTGTCGCAGATGCAACACACGCTGTACCTCTCCAGCACCAGTAACACATGCGTGTTATTAGAAGTCGGAGCAAAAGTTGTTTCTCACTGTTATGTCTTGTATCTGTGTTGCAATCCCATGTGGGGGCCTCAGTGTGGCTCCAACCAATTAACTAGTCTTTGCAGGGAATGAAAATATCCTCGGGTAGTGCGAACTGGCTTTATTTTGGATAATCCCAACTACTCACACAACTTGCAGAGAAATACGAATCCAAGAGAGACAAAGGTATAATGACGTTACCTTTAACAAAATAGGCTCCAAAAGAAGGATGCTGAACTTTGGTGACTGTTTCTTTCCACTGGTGAATGAAAAGATTGTTTAGGTTGTATTCTTTGGGAAAAGAGAAAAAGTAAGTGGACCATGTTTTTCAAGACCAAACCTGTTTCGCATCCACTTTTGTGTTTGCTTTGCTCTTTTAAAGTGGCTTTTAAAAAGTCAAATCTGATTTTATCTCTTCTTAAAGCAAGCATCACAATTGTAGGTATTTGGTTTTTTTAGATTTCGTGGAATGCACCTAACATAATGCATTAGATGGCTTGTACTTGTACAGCGCTTTAACTAGTCCGACAACCCCAAAGTGCTTTACACTACAGTCAGTCATTCACCCATTCACACACTGACAGTGGTGATCTGTGTAAGTAGTATAGCACTATAGCACTATAGTATACCCACAGAGGCGAGGCTGCCATACATCGGTGCCACCGGGCCCTCTGACCACCGGCAGCAGGTAATCCGGGTGAAGTGTCTTGCCCAAAGACACAGCGACAGACGGTTGGAGTGGAGGATCAAACTGGCAACCGATTGCATGACGAACGTCCTAACTCCTAAGCCACTGTTGCCCCAAATAAAAGTAAAATAGGTAAACTGAAGCACAAAGGTTATGCTTAATTTTTATCCTATCTGTACATTTAATGTTTTTCACTGATAAATCGATTTCAGTTTGTGTTCCTAAAATGAAAGAAGATGGGTCTTTTGTTTAAAGGCCTTTTTTTTAAACAATCCAAAATGAACAATGTAAAATACACCATCGTTCCACATAATTAGCTGCATCCCCTGATAAACACGGGCAAAAGGACCAATAGTTTTAACATTAATTTCAGTAGGATATTTTAACATATTTTTGAACACCCGATCTTTAATTGGAGTATTTTCACTCTGGAGTTCATGCACTCCAGTAAAGTACCTTTAGTCTTTGGAAAACAAATAGGCACACAGCACCTCAGCATCTTCCAACATATCAAAATGAACAAGATTTTTTTTTTTTTTTTTTTTTTTTTTTTTATATATATATTCATCTTTTAATTCACACAAAACCCACCTGGAATGTTTGTAGCTAAAAAGCCAAATCCAGCTGCAAGAAATCGTGTGTTTCCACTTTCGAAATGTGGCAAAAAATGTAGTTACTTAGGTTACATTCCATTTATATTATAAAGAAACCATAAGTTAAGGATTACTAATTAGATGTTATAGAACTGTTTCTGTGACATCTCTCTCTCTCTCTCTCTCTCTCTCTCTCTCTCTCTCTCTCTCTATATATATATATATATATATATATATATATATATATATATATATATATATATATATATATATATATATATATATATATATATACAGTGTATGGTATTGGTCTTTTAGTTAAAACAAAAGTTTTTTAAAACAAAAGTTTTTTTTTTTAACTAAACCACTTTAAAGTGTGATTCTTCTCATCTTTTTACTGTGAGAACCTGCCTTTGCAATAAAACACACATCAATTCTTTTTTTTGTTTTTGTTTCCCCCCACATCTTCAACAGGTATACCCGTAATCGTAAAGCTCGCTGTGTGCCCAAGCTTGTAGCCCAGTATGTGACCTCTTAACATCAGCGCTCCTTATCACCTCCTTTTCACCACTAACAACGTATAATGGCTTAGAAACTTTCAGAGAGTTAAAAACAACCATTTTGTGTGCTGAAAATGGTTATCAACGGGCGTCTGGAAACACTCTGGTAAACGAAGAATGCCGTGCCGGAACATGTTTTCGTTCAAATTGCATTGATAGACTTAAAGCTGTCTTATAAGTGTTTGGAGAGCAGAAATGAAAGAGGTTAATTTAATTATTCTAGAGGCAAATACATATGGATGAATTTATGCACACACATGGAAACCCACACATACACAGTCATGAAAATGAGATGTGCTTGTTTTTTTGTGCTGCCTCACTTACCTTAGGGCATCCCTAATTGGGGATGATTGCAGCATGTTTGCGTGCTATTGTTATCTGAAGATGTGTGCTACTTAGAATCTGTGTGCGTGTGTGGGTGTGTGGTTTTGTGTGAGTGCATGATGTCCTCCAGAGGTATGCCAGGTAGCAGTTGCAGCAGATCCAAGAATGTTGCAGTTGGATGAGTCACACGTCATTAAGATTAAGAAATATCAATTGATTCTTTTTCATTCAATCATGTCTGTTTTTTTCACATGGCATTATCTATAATTGCATTTTCCACATGCTGCCCTTTTGTAAATTTTTATTTAGGTTTAAGTCAGTTTAGAAACATTTATCATAATTTCTTTTTGTCATTATCATGATGTAATTAGGGATGTTAGGGAAAAAAAATGACCTGAAACGTTTCGGTGGATCAGCTTTCTGCTCCAAGGCTGCCATCTGCTGTTCAAACACAAAAATAGTCCCCAAGTATTTTGTCTCTTGAAGGCTGGTGACAAAAGGTGCTGGTCAAAAATGCAGATACACTCATCATGGAGAAGAATATGATATTAAATTTAGACTTTTAAGTAGGAATTTTGAAGACCGGGTTATATGATTTCTTTATACATACAACTTTGAATAATATGAATAACAACAATTATGTCCAAAAGTTTTAATTTATGGTCATTTTTGTCTTAACCAAACAGGGCCAAAATAATACATACATGGACTGAAATGTATACTTATTTAACCACTAATATGATAAACAATAGTGGGGAGAATATGGGATTATTTTGGATATTTGACCTCTCTTATTTCACTGATTTTATTTCAGTGAATCCATTCCTTAGCATTGAACTGCCACTACAACTCTCAACAGCTGGGGCAGTGTTTTTATGTGCTTGTTTGGGTCTCAACTTGACTCCTCCTAATGATGCAGCTGCAAATTTTAGTGAAGCTGAAAGATTTTGGAGCATTGTCTACTTTCTTGGTCAGAACCCTCTCAGCGCTTGGAGATGTCAAAACAGCTTAATCGTGGAGAGTGCCGCTGGTGTTCCAGTATGTTGCAGTTACTAAAAATCTCAGGACTTGTAGGTTTGTGGGTTGTTTCTGAACATCCGTCGTTTCAACTTGGATCACATGACTTAAACATGGGGCAAGTTGTCTGTTCCAAGAGGACAGTGATTCCAACTTGGGGTTTTTAATACATAAACAATCCCAACATTAGGTTCTTGAAAGCCTCTGACCAGAACTATACTGAAAATAACTTGACTCGAGAGATGGATATCTGCCAGCAGACTAATTAATCTAAATAAACTTTCCTGATTTCCACAAAGAGGAGCCATCATCAACTGGATGATGCATAATAACTTTGGTAGATTTGTTAGAACACCAAAACAGATTGAGGTATTTAGATACAATGACAAGACTTATGTTTGATGAGATTTCAAGAGTAAGCTTTTTTTTTCAGAACAGTAACCCAACTGACAAGCATGGTGCTGGTATCATTTTATCATTTTGGGAGGTTGTTTTACTGCCCTAAGTAGAGAAAAGGTTTCAAAGTCGTCAACTTCTCATCAGATCAGAAGCCAGACGGTTCAACATTGGACACAGCTGGGTGTTCGAAGAAGATGATGATCCCAAAGACTCACCAACACTGGTTCAGAAACAACATTAAGTTGACCTTAAATTTCTGGAGTGGCTCCCTGCTATTAAAAATGTATAGCCTACATTTCAAAATTTAGTTCATGCCAGAAAAACAAGCAGTTTAAAAGAATTCTACCAATTCTGGCAAGTTTTCAACCAAAATTATGCCAGAATCGTTTTGATGGCTACAAAAGGTATTTGGTCTGGCCATACTTTGCTTTCAATCCTACGTGGATTAGAAAAAAAATCCATGATATTTAAAACCTGTATACCATATTTTTGTCAGTTCAGTTTACTGAAGCTGTGTTTTTTCTAGTATCATCCAAATAATCCTGCCATTCAGGACATGAATGAGCGGTTCAGACAGTAGGGCCAGCAGCAGGGTCTGTTATGCTAATAATGTCTTACAGAGAGGGAATTTCGTCCTTTGTTTTGGGAGATTGCAGCTCATTTATCTTCCGCCATGTTGGTAAAAGATGCTGCTTGTGCTCATCTCAGTTTGCCCCAACACGTGCGAGCACTTTGGGGAGCTTTTTTTTTTTTTTTTGTGTGCGCTTCATTTCAAGGTTTTTGAAGTGTGTTTTTGTACAAACAGCCATGTTTATTATCTCTGTCCAGGAGTGAAAGAAGCCTGCCCCGTCTTCACACAGGATTGGACCGTGAGCCAAACCCGCCACAGCTGACAACAGCTGCCCTCGGTCTCCCACCAACTCCTGGCAGCCACTGACTCACATCCCTAGATAACGGAGCAAAATAGTCGGGGTGGAAAGACAAAGTTTGATAAATGGCACAATAGAAAGAGTGTGACAAAGAGGGAAAGAGAACGAGACAAATCCGCAGAAGAAATAGGGTGGGGGGGTTAGGGGTGTTAGCGCAGGGGAGAGAGGATGATTAAAAAAGATACACTACAAGGTTATCTGTGTGTTTATCCACCCACCACCATGATGTGGGTCAGTGAGGCTTTCTCAGAGCCATGACTGTTGTTTCAGGCTTTTGCAACCATGACAGGTTCCTTGAGGAAACCCCTCATATTTTCCCATATAGGATATTTCTGAAATGATTACAGCCACTTTGCCAAAGTACATTTTTTTAAACAGACACTGCTCTAGCTGGGTTTTATCTGAGAAGCAATTTATCCAGCTTAGTCCGCCACTCAAGTTCAGGAACAGCCCTGTGCAAGATAAGTCAAGTCCAATCCCCCCCCCAGACGTGTTTGGTTGTTCGGTTAAATGTCATTTAAAGGTCCCGAGGCAATCGCTGCTTAAAAGTTAAAGACGTGGTGTCGTGCAGAAAATGGACTATTATATCTCTTAGCACTGGAAGCCTATCTGGGTGGGCTCTGGAACCTAGGCAGCAGCTGAGCCATCCCCTCCAGGGCCTGCATTAACTCATAAAGATCACTGTCTCTTCCAAGTGCGCAAGCCAACTTGGAGGTTTTTGTGTTTGCGTTCGTTCAAACGTGTGTGACTGTGAGGAGGCGCGTGTCTTTTTTTTATTTGTCATGATTAATGCAACTTTGACAGGAATTTTTATCTGTAAAATATGCAAGATTGCTTCATTTCCCAGCTCGTGTTAAGCATGTTTCGCACTGTACGTTGGTCTCTCCCACTCCCATAATTACAGTTATTGTTATCAGATGAAAACCCTCACGGAGATGATCTCTAGATGTGCTCTTTGTGTAAGCAACATCTCACTTCTAGATTGATAGGGGATTGGGGGAGAGTTCAGATAAACGGAGGAGAATTATAGTGTCAAGTTACCTCAACTCTCTCTGTCAACGTCTGATTTTTTCCCCCCTTTTTCCGTGTATTCCTCTCATTTTCCCCATTGGTTCCTTTTAAAATAGTGCCTCACAAAAGTACTCATATACCTTGAACATTTACTCATATTGTCACATAAGAGCGTCACAAACTTGAAAGTATTTCAATGGTAGTTTATGTGACAGGTAAACAAAGAGTAGCTCACTATTGTGACACAAAAAGGAAACCATCTGTGGTATTAAAAAAATCTTTTGCAAATAAATATCTCAGAAGTGTTAATGGTGATACCTGTGAATAAAGCCAGTTGCAATGATTTGTTGGGGAGATCTTTGTATTAGGATTAAACAATTAAAAAGATCCCAAGCTTTAAACATCTGACAGAGCGCTGTGTATTGTGGAAAACCTACCTAGACACCTAAACTGGTGGGCAAAGCAAGGAGAGCCTGTATCAGTGAAGCATCCAAGACTCCAACGGTAACTCTGGTGGAGCTACAGAGATCCTGTTGATAGGCCAACACTCTGCCGTCTTTGTATCATTAGCCGTTTGATTCAGGTCTGTGGGGCAATGGACGCATCTAAAATTTGCAGGACACAGGCCTTCGAGGATTTGAGTTTGGGACTACTGACCTTAAGTCTTTTGCAACCAGCTTTGTTATCCTTGCTGAAAAAAAGTATCCCGTTGTTTCATGGTGAGGATGCTTTGTTCAGGGTAGTTCACTGTTTTAGTTTCCTCCATAAAGAACATCTTGTATGTGGGATGAATAGTTTGATTTTGGTCTCATCTGATGTCTCCTATACATTTGATATGTCGCCTTGCATGGCTTGTGGGAAATTTCTGAAGCAACAAGAGGAATTTTACAGAGATTGTCCAAAAGAAATGAGCCCTTCGGCCAGGAGGGGGTTAACCTTCCAGCAGGACAAAGACCCTAAACACAAAACACCCAACCAATGGGAGGGTTTAGATCAAAGCATTCTCACGTGTTTGAATGTCTAAGTCCAGACCTAAATCCTATTTAGAATTTGTGGCAAGACTTTGAAATGAATGTACATGGATTCTCTCTTTCCAATATGACTGAAGTTATTTGGTACAAAAGAATCAAATTGATGTACATATCTGGTAGAGACATACCCCAAGAAGACTGGTGGCTGCATTTGCAGCTAAAGTTTGTTCTACAAAGTGATTTGATGGGACTGATCCATCCATCCACTTCCTATACCCGCCTACCTGTGCAGGGATTGCGGAGGGGTGTGTGTTGATGTCTATCTCCAGCGGTCATTGGGCAAGGGGTTCTGGCTCATGGGACCGATGAAAAAAGCCTTTTAAAGATTTGTTTATTTTACTTATTTGTAAGAAAAAAAAAATTACTACATGTTTTACACATCACAATTATGCTCTATTTCAAGTTGGTTTATAACTTAAAATCACATTTAAACACATTTGAGAGGCAATTTATTTTTCTTAATTTGCGTCAATCATTTAAAAATGAAGCCTCCTTTTTGTTGTTTAGATCTTAATGAAATTCTTCTGGCTGCTCTTGCCCTCTCATTGTTTTTTTTCCCCACTGCAAGTAAAGTAAAGTCGATGGAAGACAAGAGCAGACCACCGTGGCTGATAAGCAATGACAAGCCACCATTTATCTGATTGATATATTGTTTCCACGTAATACTGTACACCCATTTACAGTGGCAACCCTTCATTAATGCTTTGTGTGAGGCAGTGTTTTTATGCGAGCACTTAGCATTCAACATAGGTGGAGACAAAAAGTCATCTCTCTTAGGGATGATCTTGCATTCCTCAAAGGGACACATGGAAAAATACTCCCAGCATGGCCTGGCCACACTCTCCGGCAGACTTAGCCTCACACACGCACAAAAAAAGACGGCCACACGTACACAGATGTCGGCAGGCGACTATATTTATACCAACGCTCTAATAAATCTATCCACTCTCTTGTCTATTTTCTCTGGCTTTGCCGACGCAACACTGAAGGTTTGTGCAGGTTGAAGAGCAGAGGAGAGGAGTCTGAGAGGCCAGGGGGAGCTGAGTACCCCCTGGCATTTTGCTCCTCTTTTGGCCTTCATTGCCATGACTTAAGCACAACCTCTGGCCAAAGTGCGACACACCATTGAGCAGCAAATTCCTGGAAAAAATGAACCTGTATCAACTTGTCCAGCTCAAACTGAGGCCGGCCTGCTGCCCCTCCATCTCACCCATCCCTCCCCCTGGCCTTGTTTGCTTCTTATTTCTGAAGGATAACTATTTAAAAACAAGATGTCTTCCTGTTGGCACAAATCACAAAAGTGCAAAAAACTTTGAACTCATTCAAACTAAACTGGACCAAATTATGCAGCAAATGATGAAATGTACTAATGCACCGCTACATTTAATGATAAGAAATTGCATTTTTTTTTACATTCCACTGTACAAAACAGCTTTAGCTATGCAACATGTCTTGCTCTCTACATTTTCTTTCATATTGGTAAACTAGGACTTTGACTTTGTCATTCCAAAGAGAATCAGTCATGTCTTTCCAAACCAGTTTTTAGTTTTAGTTGGAGAAAATGGATTGGTATTAAACCCACTTCTTGCTGGGATTCAGTTCTCACATGGTACAAAGGTTTTTACTTGGAAAAAATATATATATTTTGGCCAATACTCACAATTTCTTTGCCTGACAATATTCACGATATCTTGATCATAAAACAACGGTCAGCCTCACACATTGACCCTACCATGATGTTTTTTTACCTGCAAGGTTCAAGGTCTGAAGCTACATCTCTTTGGGGAAGACATTCCTTGCTTTTCCAGAGGTTATTTAAAGCAAGTCTACAGAATTTTCTGTAAAGTATCAAGAAACTCATTTTACATCTTGTTTTCCCTATGCCATGGTCAGTTGTGCTCATTGCTTTTTTGTCTTTGTTATAAAAAATCATTATACTCACTTTAAATCAGGTAATTTTCATACACTTATCCCCTTTCCCCCATGTTTCTGACATTAAACCAGACTCAATATGTCGGATAAAGTACCAGAATAACAAGAAATAGGTTTTCTGCTACGTTAAATTAGAACTTTACATAAAAACTGAAATAATGTTTTTGAAATTGTAGCCTGTTCCTCCTGACAGAACAGATACAAGTTTTGAATGCTGCCTTGTTTACACACATCTTTTCATCTCTGCCACAAATTTGGTATGGGATTAAGATAAGGGCCTTGTTATGTTTATTGCTACTAGATGCCAACTGTTGTACTTAAAGCTGCAGTAGGTAACTTTTGTAAAAAAATGTTTTTTTTACTTATTTGGTAACACTGTCCTGCCAGAATAAAGCAGATAATCAGTGTTATAAATCAAGCTTTTCTGGCTCCTCCCAGTGGTTCCACTGCCATTTGTAGAAATACACTGCTCCCGGTCAGAAACAACCAATCAGAGACAGGAGGAGTGTTTTAGTCGTGTCAATCACACCTGGGTGTGGGCCGCTTACACCCCTCCCCCACACGGCGTGTGTGGTTCACCCACAAGATTGCCAGTGGGCTGCGTGGTTTACAGGAAAAACTGCGGATTTGTCAAGTGGCACCTGCCCAGAAAACTAAGACACCTATAAGGTGTGCTTGTTCAAATGTTCAGGCTAAGTCCACGGTTTTCTCAGAAGTCCTGAGTACAATTTTCATCTGTAATTTTGTTGGTGGTGTGCTTAGAGTCATTGACCTATTGGAAGACACATTTGCCCCCAGCCATTAAGTGCCTGCCTGAAATCTGGAGAAGTTGCTTTGGTATTTCATTATAATGGTCTTCCCTCATGGTTCCATCTGTTTTGTGAAGTGCACTAGTCCCTCCTGCAGACCCAACCCCCCCCCCCCCCCCCCCCCCCCCCTCACCCCTCACCCCCAATACAACATGATGCTGCCATCCCCCTACTTCACAGTTGGGATCGTGTTCTCAGGCTTACAAGTTTCCCACTCTTTTCCTTTAACAATTTTGGAAATCCTAACAAAACTTAGAGGAGAAAGGATTAGATCGATGTCATGTTAGATGTTGAGAGAAAATGGTTAAGGGAACCATTGATGCAATGTAAGTAAATATTTTTGCTTTAACGTTTACTGCAATAACATATAAAACTTCCAAATTCCTTGCTTTCTAGCATGCATGACTTTGGTGATGTTACATAAGGTAGAGGTCAGCTTAGCCGAGTTTGTCTCGCTCTGCATTTTTTCCTTGTTTCTGATTGAATTCATGGTTAAGTGGTGTTTACTGCTGCAGCAGACTGGAGTGGCCATATTTCACCTTTGATGGTCTGTAGGCAAACATTTTGGAAAAAAAAGTTGTTATAGGAACATGTGGCCTGGTTGATGTGTCCCAGCTGGCTGCACATGCATCTGCAGCCAGCTGGGACAGCCATAATTGTAGTCAACACCAGTTCAGGTGTTAACAAGCAATATAGCTATTTCATCTATTTTGTGTACTATGGTGAATTTCTACGTGTTCCTTAGCGGCAAGCTCTGCCAACACACTGATGTGCAACCTCAGTATCTGCAAAATATTCAGAGAGAATTAGAATCAGTTTAGTTCCTGAAGAAGATAAGTCTGTACCATTGTTTTCTTTAGCGTTTAGTGTGTCTAAACACCATACTAGATACATGCTTTATTACTGATTAGAAGCTGTGCTCTGCTAATCACTTTTTTCTCTCGCAAGATCTGGAAACACTGCCTCTGATCATTCACAACCGATGAGAAGAACGCAGAGAGGTGACTAAACGATTAATGGCAAAATAAGATGAAACTCCAACACCAACTCGGACACAAAAACCCTTTATAAAACAAGCTGAAGCATTGTACTGTAAGGTTTCTTTATACATTACACTGTGTACATTATTGCATAACAAACTTTGAAAAGTGTAGATGAGATGACATACAAGGCTTATATAAAGTAATGAACAGTGATTAAAAGTGTCCTATTTCAAGTGGGAGGTGTGCTTGCACTGACCTGCGCATATACTCTATCTCCACTGAAGTGTGCTGAGAACTGGCCAACTCGTATAGTCACGGCTAGTTTGTTTTAGTACAGACGCACACAAGCATACAAACACACATACACATTATGCACAGTCTAAAAAACTAGCTAACAACCAAAGTGCATCGTTTTATTACCTCTTTGTAGAATGTCAAATGAAAAAAATGTGTCATGAATGATTTCTTGATGCCAAAAAATAAAGAAAATTTGTGCTTTTCTTTTAATTCTGAGGAAACCAACAACCCCATCAGTTTTTTCCCCCCTCAAGCTAATGAGTTGTAAGTCGAAGATATTTTCTATATCCAAAGTGCTTCTGAGAGATAGAGGTGAGTAGTCTTTGCTTTGATTTCCAGTCAAATGTGCAAGTAGAGATAATTATGCAGATTCATGTTTGCATCCTTAAATTAAAACACTGGTTTGGCCTGTTTAAATTTTATTAGTCCTTGTCTTTATTTTGCCAAGAGAAATATGTTATAAACTTTCATAGTTCGTAGCTCCTGAAAAAAACAACAACAGAGGCTTAAAAATCAATCTTAGCCCATTTGATTAACCTCAACAACCTCACTAACACTAACCTCACTTATACATTGGTAAATGTCTATATGTAGGTGGTTTGTTTTTATATTTTACTTTTTGAGCACATTTTCTCATGTTTAGATGGAGGGCAGTTTGTGTTTTTCAGTGTGTATGCAAAGAAATGTTGCGGTACATAATGTGAAAACTTGCCCTTCTGCCATATTTAAGTAGTGTATGTAAAGCAGTAGCAAATTAATTGGACAGGCATGGTTTGCTTTTGCTACCCATCTTCCATTAAACTGTTTAAATTATACCTCTAGAACGACTACATTCTGTTACATTATAACCAGAGTTCAATGAATATTATTGGGATTTTATGAAGCAGACCAACAAATAATATTATATAATAATATATAATATAAATATAATATAATATAAATCTTAAAAGAGTGGCATACATTTTGCCCTGAGAAAATTATTTTAACCATCTTTCTCTGCAGTTACAACTCAAAGCATCTTGGTTTTGGGGTATGTCTCTTAACGTTATACACATATGGAGACTGAGATTTTAGTTCACTCGAAATAGCTCAAGCTCCATCAGATTGGAAATTATGAACAGCAAAGTCTTGTCAGAGATTATGAATTTGATTTGGGTCAAGAATTTGACTAGGCCATTTTATAGGGAATAAAGATTGATTGAAAATGTTCCATTGTACTTTGATAGTGGATTTATGGTTGTTGTCCACATAGAGGGCAAATCTTTGCCCCAAACTCAAATTCTTTGCAGTTCATCAATCAACCATCCTATAAATTCGGGTCTGCTTCCTTGCCTTTGGTTAAGATAAGTATCAAGACAGCATAATGCTGCCACCAGCATGTTTTATCAGGGGCGTGGCATGTTCGTAGTGATGTGTGGTATTTCGTGTGCTGTTGACAGATTTTCCCACCAGAGCTTTGGATTTTTGCAACTCCTCGAGAGTTACCATCAGCCTCTTGACTTCGTCTCCATTTAATGTCCGGCCTTTGAGTCAAAGCTGAGGACATCTCCTGTAAATCTTTGGATGATGGAGTAAGCAGTTTTCAGTTAGGCTTTCAAAGCTTGCTTAAAACAAGAACAATTGGATATATACTGAAACAACATACAGGTGGTCTATTTACTAATTAGGTGATTTCTTACGGTGATTGGTGGAACTGAACTTTATTTAGGGATATCAGAGTAAGGAAGAGTGAACAGAAATATACACCAGTTATCAGATTTGTATTTGTTAAAAAAATATAAATCTATAATTTTCTTCCTTCTTTCCAAATATGTGTCAATTGTGTTGGTTTATCACATAAAATCCTTGTAAAATAAATGAAGCCAGAGTCTAACCTGATAAAGTGTGTGAAAGTTCACACAGTGTGAATGCTTTTGCAAGTGTGTAGAGTGTGTACACTGCCAATAATTTAAAGGGAAAAAATATTGATCTGACCATTTTTAAAGCAGCACTGTGTTTTGACCCAAGTAGCTTAATTTGAGATACATTGAATGATTTTTCAGGTCGATATACAGTTCCATGCGGGCTGTCCTCAAAAACTCGGCAATATAATGTGAGCGGGCCGGGTCCGTCGCTGAATCGTTTCACTCCAGGTCCAATGTCTGAGCGCAGACTGTCGTGACAACAAAACAGATATGACACTTACCTGATCAGGTATATTTCTAGTTCTCTGATGTAGGATTTAATCTAGGGGGATGAATGTGACCTGGTGTTTACAAGTAACTCCATGACTTCTCAATCTGCTGGTCCAACCTGTTCTGCTATCAGATTCCAAAACACGGAGGGAGACTGTTTAATTTTGCGACAGTGAAGTGTTGCCAGTGGCCTTCAGGGGCGCTAAACCTGGAAGTTGCCAGTCTAGTGCCCCTAGTGGCTAAAAGTTACACAGTGCTGCTTTAAGAGTATCTTGATAATTGTAGTTGTTAAATGTGAGCTTTTCCTGTGATATACAGAAGACAAAAATGGACTACAATACTAGACACCAGTACATCAACACATATATCAGTAAAAAACATTAATATCCTTATTGCTTTATATTTATACTACCCTACAGCATACTGAAGATAGACCACAATGTTTATGAAGAAATTTAAATAACAAACAGTACAAAACACACTCTCTATAACCTTACAAGTTTATATAATACCCGATGTGGTCTATGCCTGCTTGTCTTGAATACATCAAACAAATCCTTTTACTGATCCAGACACCATTTTGGTTTAGGCGCTACACAAAGCTCTGTTATAAATGTGGTGGAGGGAGACTTAAACTTTCCTAGCTAGTCAATAATAGACCCTCTGTGCATCGTATCTCTCGCCTTATGAAAGGGAACACTCTTTGGTCCATGGTCACAAAAAATAACTGCAAAAGAAAAAAAAAATTTCGAGCGTAGGTAGTTCGGAAAGTTTGGCTATGTGTTCAAAAGTTATACAAACTAAAAAATAATGTTTGAAATTTCAAATTAAATGTTTTTGTATGTGTTATTTGACTGTGAAACATATACAAAATGGATAACCATGGAGGTCTAAATCCTTTCCTTCAACAAGACAAAAGCAAGATCCTAAAAAGCAACAGAAGTGGTTATAATTAAAGTACATGAATGCTCTTTAACCCAGTTCATCAGTGACACAGACTAAGCTCTTTTCGCACCATGCACTTTTTACACTGGACAACACAACACCAATGGAAACGACACAAGCAGTTCTCCTCAAACACCACCGTCTCCTCCCTGTAGCCTCGCTCGCAGCACAGCAAGTCACAGCCACTAATGTCCATGGCCGTGCTGTTGCAGACGCGCCCCCGCGTTCCCAACGAGCCCGTTTTCCGATTTGCGAGGCAAAAGTCTGGAGACTCGTCAGAGTATATCAGGTCCTGCTTGTCCGGGGGCTTTATGTTCTGGCCGACGGGTATCAGGGTCTTCCCATCGTTGCCGCCCATCACCTTGGAGGCGCCGTTGAAGCGCTCCAGCAGGCGGTCGCCCACTTCACGGAAATGGGGCATCTTTTTCCAGCATGTGCGCAAGGTGCACGAGCCTGACAGTCCGTGGCACTTGCACTCAGTCCGCATGTGGAGCTTCACGGCCTGGTGGGGGAAAGGTGTGAAAGCAGAGGTAAGGGAAGGCAGCCAGGTGAAAACACTTCTAAAACTTTCAACTTGCACCCCAAAGTGAGGCAACTTTGGTTTAGACAAACGACAAGTCGACTAAGGAATTTAAAATGTATTATTGTGCTCTCATAATACATCACAGACAAAGCCATCAGATCATACACACACACACACACTTGCACACACAAACACCAACTGATAGATAGGTAAGATAAAAGCAGACGCTATTCCGAAGGAATTTTCCCCCAACCCCCCTTCCCATCCACGTTGCCTCTGGCCTTCCTACATCTAACAAGCCTTGACAACAGATCATTCACTTATACTGCACATAATTAACCCATCACACACACACACACACACACACACACACACACACACACACACACACGGCTGTCTGTTTCGGCGTATACTCACACACTCACTAAACGGGTGAAGGAGCATGCATGCGCGCACACAAACAGAAATGTGAACGCATCGCAGCACGCTTGTTTCTCAGCCTCTGGGAATTAGCGTGCCTCTTTTTTTTTTTTAATGCTCAAAATGGTTTGTCACTAATGCTTTAATTGGACCACATCCCGAAAACCTTTGTCTCCTTTTTTCCTCCAATACCTTCCTTTGACCCTAGCTGAAATGAACTTAATAACTAAATGTGCCTCTTGTGCAACTACTTCTGCAAAAAGGCAAAACCGCATTAAAAAAAGCGCCACAACCATAGTTAATCATTGTGCTAAAAAAGAAAAAATCTCCTTTAGTGACTGTGAAAATGTTCAAAGCTTTCTGCCTCGAAGGCTTAAAAGCAAAAAATGTGGCACGCTTTCCTTTTTTTTTTTTTTTTGTTTCAGAAATCTGATTCTTGTAAAAATATCAGATTACCGTACTACATAAATGGCAGCTACAGGCTCTTTCTCTTTTGCATGCTCAAGGAACGAAGGACGGATTCCAAAGAACAGGCAACCGCTTGGAAATGTGTGATCCGCGTTAAACACAGTAGCAGTTGCAAGAAATGCCACTCTGGGGGGCGAAAGGAGAAACTTTGTGAACCTGTTTCTTACCAGCCTCCCAGCCTCGTTGTTGTGAAGGTTAATGAGAGTCCTGATATCACTTTTGCCTCTCCTCCTCTTGGCGTCCATAAATTTTTTGGACATTTCATAACCAAACTCGACATCGTCGCCGCAACCCCCCCACTCCCATTTGACCCCGTCCCCGGACGGAGACGATGACGGCGGCCGTGGAGGAGCTTTGTTTCTGGTCGCTTCACATCCGCACTGCAGGAGCTCTCCCATGCTGCAGGCTTGGGTCACGGCATGTGTCACCCCCGCCGCTGTGATGGCGTAGACAAATGCCGTCTCCCGGATATCTGCGGAAAAAGAAGCCACAAGAGAGCAGGTTATTGGTTTCTGGTTTCTGCGCTAACAAGCAGCTTGTCTCATGAGGCTACACGACATAAGGAAAACATGTAACATGCAATGATTTTGGTAAAAGTCGCAAAAACAATGTCACTTTGCCATAAATAGACAAATCATAATATTAATGTCCAGCTGCTTTGGGTAAATGGCATACAGACTACATTAAAGCTTCTTAATTGTTTAGAATATTATTGATTTTTTTATTTCAGTAATTTGTTTCAAAAAGTAAAATCTATATAAACTGTATATATTCATTGCACTCAGAGCAGTATATTACAAGCATTTACTTCTGTGAATTCAGATAATTATGCATACAGTTACCAACAAGGCTAAATTAAGTCTCTCAGAAATCAGAATATTACATAAGACATTTTTGGCCATGTTTAGCCAATGTATCAGAATCAGAATCAGCTTTATCCGCCAAGTTTGTGCACACAAACAAGGAATTTGACTTCAGTTCCCCTTTGCTCTGGCTGAAAACAATGGATTATTGTCCAGTAGTCAGTCACCTACAACCCCCACATGAAGAATAAGTCACAAAAGATCAATGATAAAGACTCTGGTTGTTCACAGTAGGCTGCATTTAAGCATATTAACCGCAATTTTAATAAATGGATTAAAATGTGTGAGCAACAGGAGTAACCGCAGCCTAAAGACGATTGTGTAGCAAAACCTATTGAAGAGTTTTATGGAGGTCCACAAGGCGTGGGCTGCAGCTGGAGTCAGTGCTTAAAGACCTACAGCCCACATGCGTATCCAGGATATGAGCTACAACCGCTCCATTCCCTCCTTAAATTGTTTTATAATTAAAGTAAAAATTTAAAGTTCATCTAGAACCTGAGGTCCCAGGGTCTGAAGGAAGCTTGGAGAGGAACATAATCCGAGTTGCCTGATGTCCAGTGAGAGGTTTCCACGGTCATTTCTGACTTAGGAAGCTTTTGTTATCAGTTTTTGCTGGTCCACTGTGTTTTATCAAGTCTAAAGCTAGTGCAGCCAAGCACCAGCAAATTTAAGAGCATTTCATGCTTCCCTCTGCTGGCAAGTTTTATGGAGAAGCAGACAGCAGGACACTGCCAAACCACCTGCTCTAATACCTCATGTCATTTTGCTTAACTGGACTATGAACTCACCTGACTAAAAAGGCCATAAAGAAGCCTTGGAGGATTGTCAAGAGGAAGATGGGTGATGCCAGTGCCAACAATGCAGACGAGCTGACAACAGCTATTAAAGAAACCTGGCCTTTTTGAACACCTCATCAAAGCCAGAGGTCGATTTCCTCCATGCCACTCTTCATTAATACAGGAATTCATTAAAAAGCAGCCCAGACCAAGTTTTAAGTACCAGCATGGACACATTTTTCAGCTGGCTAACGTTTCTGTATTAAAAATATATCTGTTTGTAGGTAATGATCTATGTAATATTTGACTTTCACCTTTTGAATTCAACCACGAAAACACATTAAGTTTTCAATGGCAGTCTAATTAATTTGACATGATTGAAAAAACAAATAAATGAAGGACTAAAGCTGTTTCTACAGCATATATTAATCGTTGATTTCTTCTGACTGAAATGCGTTAGGCAAAAACAGACAAAGGCAGAAGTAAATTATTAAAGTCAAGAGTCTGCCTCCTAATCCAGGCATTCAACACGGAACAGGAAAAAAAGCGCTTTCCATTCAGTCCTGGTTCATAACTACAGTCTCTAGCATCACTGGATCTGTGTTGCTAAGAGGACAGCTGTTTCTTTCTGATGCACGCATATTCACACACTAGTACTTTTAGGAACATCACAGCTGGTGGTTTATTTTGGGTGCCGAGCTTAACACTCCCTGCTAAAGGAATGTCAAACTACAACTGTAAATTGATCGTGTGTCTGCCTCAGTGGCTTTAGCATTATTCCCAACTTCAACTTCAGCTCATCACATCAACAGCCACGGTTATTGCTGCTATTGTTGTTTGCTTGACAACAAAACAAAAGACACATTTATCCCACTATAAAGCAAAGCTCCATGGAAATAGAACCCAGGCTGTTTTGCTCATGATGATAGGATTTTTCTGAACCATTTTAAATTAAGGTTTTTAAGTTAAAAAAAAAAAAAAAATGATTTAATGCTATTACATTAATGCTGATAATAACAATGACCACATAAAGCAAGTTACTAAAGGTGTGAAACTGTAGCAATCTTCTTTGAATGCAGTCCATTAAAGGCATCGAAGAATGTGTTGTGGCGGGATTGCATTTTAACCTGGCCAGCCAGATTTATGTGTAGCACACTCCGTTCTGCACATTGTCAACGTGGGACTGCTTTTATCGAATCAGCTTGGGGAAACGAGGGACATTTAGCAGAAGTCTCCGAGCTGATTGGGCGAAGCGACACCTAGTGCCCGTCTACCAAAGTTTGGTTTTAGCCAATCAGGTTATCGAATTAAACATAAGCAGGAGGCGCTATAAGAAATCCCAAGAAGGTAAGCTAGTCAAGGCACTTTTTGCTGTTCTTCTTTCAAAGATGAAATCGTGGGTTCTTACAAAACAAATGTGAAAGCAGTAGCTACGCATGCTACAAACCGTATTTGGTTCGGACACAAACGGTGTGGTACAAGATCGATTCTCGTGTGTTTGTGAACGGCCAAATACCGCGGGAATTCATCATACTGGCAAGGTTAATTGCATTTAATTATCATCATGAAGAAAAACCTTAACCAGGGTTTGGATGCTCACAAGGCTATAATTCTTGTGGTGTCGTTACCATTGTAACTCACTATTAAATCATGGAAGACTAGATATGCAGGCAGGTGGATTACCTGCCATTTGTTTTTTTTTTTGTTTGTTTTTTTCCAAAAAACTGCAACAGATCACGACTGCGCTACAGTAGCTACGCTAACATGCACAAAATTTCACGATCAGTCTGAAATGTATTCGGATTAGAAAACACAAAATAATCAGATTGTACTAATTTATATGGGCACACAATCAATTATTCTGATCATCATGTGTGTTTATATGCACACATGATGATCAGAATAATTGTTTTTGTTTAGAATAGAACCACTCTGACATGTGCTGTTATCAAATTTCCTTAAATAAAATGTCCTTGAATAAAGAACAATTTTGAGCTTTTTAATGTAACGTCGGGCGCACATGCACACTCAGGTCGGTTTGCCACATTAAGAACAACTTGATCCTGACAAGCGTTTACATGCATGTGGATCAGATAATCAATCTACATAAACCACCCCTCTCATTCGGATTACAATTTCATTCCGATTGAACTTAATCCGATCACAATATTCCTATTGGCTTGTTTACATAACGCATTTTCATTCCGATTACATTTGTTCATGTAAACGTAGCCATTGTTAAAGAGCAGCCAGAACATGGATGGGATTACCACTGTTCTGCTGAAGTCTTCTAGGGTGCAGTGGACTACCTGTTACACATCATAGCGCGTGATAGTTTGTGTACTCTGTTGAGCATACACGAAACCTTTATCATGGAGATTGATTTTTGTAGTGGCGAGATACACATCTAGCAAGAAGAGCAGAAGAAGAAATGAATAGACTATCCTTCTTTCTGGCACTATAGTAGGGCACCCATGCCCTACTATAGTGCCAGAAAGAAGGATAGTCTATTCATTTCTTCTTCTGCTCTTCTTGCTAGATGTGTATGAACCAGCACATCATCGCCCCTATGAAGCTGCAGTGTAAGCAGTATATAAATAAGTGTAGTTTTTCTGGGACACTGTTTGGTTCATGCCAAACGTCTCTGTTCTGGTGTCCACACAATTATTCTCCAAATAATATTATTCCAGAAGTTCTGGTCTTTCTCTACATTCTTACCAGTCTCACCAGCAGTCAAAGTTCAACTTGGTTAGTCTATTACTCACTGTAAATAAATTCACTTTAATATTATTTATTATTACTATTATATTTAATAACAGCAAAAAGCCCTGCTCAATTCAACTAAATTTTTATTTATACAGTATGGTGCCAATTCACAACACGTCATCTCAAGGCACTTAACAAAGTCATATGCAATCAAATCATACAGACAGTTTGGTCAAAAAGTTTCCTATCTAAGAAAAACCCTGCATATGCCATCAAGTCTCTCCAAGCAGCATTCACTCTTCCTGAAAGAGCGTAGAGCCACAGTGGACAGTCGTCTGCATTGCTGATGGCTTTGCAGCAATCCATACTGAGCATGCATGAAGCGACAGTGGAGAGGAAAACTCCCCTTTAACAGGGAGGAAAACCTCCAGCAGAACCAGATCCTGTCCTCTAGGTCCTGTCATGACATTCTAGGGCCTTAGAGGCTTCTTTTAGCATTTTGTAGTCTGCTTTCAGGGTGTAATTACTTGGACAGCCAGTCCTGGGCATGTTTGCAGTTGTTCTAAGTGTTGTCTACTTGTAGACTATTTTATGTGCTGTGAATTGTACCTCTGCTTCCACACTTAAGCTTAATCACGAGGTCATTTGTAGGACTGTGTGGAACTTCACTGCATGCTGAGAAGGCAAATCAGCCAATTGATCCAGGCGTATTGGACCAGGAATCTAAATGTAGGAAGTGCTCGAGGACTGCAGTTTGACATAAATATTGGATGAAAATGAATTTAGGTACATGTAATATCCTTTCCCCCGTTAAACATAGTGTTTCATTTGTAAGTGTTGCAACGGAGCAACCCTGCAGTCACCACCACCAACAATACCAGCACCATGTCACATGATTCTGTGAATGGGATTCATTACGAATAAGAGTACTGACACACACACACACAGGAAGAATTGGCGGCGTGCTATGAAACGTGCACACCCCCTGCATGCCTTGATATCAATAACAGCTGCAGACTATGACACCCTGAGATGTTTCCATTGTCGGCAAATTTGTGTGTTTGCGCACACGCAAGTCATTGTGAAAACAGCTATTCTAAGTAAGGCATTTAACCTTTCACAACAGGTCAGCTGCTCCTCTGTTTATCTGGATTTTTAATCTCGCTGTTTACTCTTGTTTGGAAGTGGCTGCGACTTGTTTCCGATTGAGAAAAATCACTGACTTTCATCGCCATACGTGTATAACATGTATGGCAAAGTGTACGCGATTTTAACAAAAGTGTGTGAGTATGATGTTTATGTCCTTGTTGCCATTAAAACAAACCACACCTTACTCCCGCTGCTGTACAGCAAAACAGGGTTGAGACTTTCAGGAGCTGCAAGATACTGAAATCAAGATATGTCATCTCACAAACATCCCTGTGGGTTAACCATCAGAACACAGCTCATTATTAGAACAATATGTTGATAGTAACCCAAGGAGTGTCCACACACGAAAATAGTTGGTCCAGATGTCCTCGAGGCGCACTTTAGAAACATTTTGGATAGAAAATCTGCAAATGAATGTATGTTTTGTTTAGCACAGAATTTTTAAGTTATTTTCACCAATAATTACTAAGGTTTGTTTGGGTTTGATTTTTGTCATGCCTCTAAAAGTGAAATTAGGAGAAATGCAAAGAGCACGCTGCGAGTGGAAATGCACAACAAGCAAAAAAAAGTTGAAGGGGAGAAAGAATAAAGATAGAAGCGTAAAATAGGCTATCAAAAATCTGATGATTTGAGGCCCCCTGTTTCACATTTTCCTTGCAGACATGAATTCCAAACAAATTCTCTGCCATGGTGGGTGTCTGGGCCTGCCTCTGTCTGCTTCCAATTCCGAGCAGCCCTTCTGCAGCATTTAGCACATATTTATCAAATCACGTTACTACGTTTTAGGCTACAACATTAGGATCATTAGGTGCAATAAAATTTCAGCTGGAATGCCATCGTCGTTGAGAAGAAAAACAGTTCAAAAACAGCAGCAGGAATTTCAATGATCTCTGACAAATAATGATAATCAATGAACGGAAATTACCCTAAAACCTAAATAATGCAAGGTCTATTGCTTTGTTCAAAGCATTTGTACTTTGCAATCTCTGCCAACGTTCTGTTTTTTTTTTTGCATTTTATTTTGGAGAGTTTGGTGTCAGACAGGGTGATCAGAAACAGAAGAAAGCCCCCAGGGGACTGTATTTAAACAGCTTCTTTTCACTGAATACATCCCAGACTTCAACGCGAGACCAAGTCTTGAAACCTGCAGAAATAAAGAAGAACGGATTAGTTGTGTGTCCGACTGGGTGCAGGGGACTAACGGACCTCTTTGTGACACGGTTTGTGAACAGTTACCTCATTTTAAACATGAGCAGGATAAAAGGGGAAAAAAAAGAATCTAAATATTGTGTCCATCTAAAGAGAAGTGGTGCAGCTGGATTACAGAAATGTAGCAGCTCACATGGACCTCAGAGTGAACTCGAAATGCAACCCTTATGTTGTTTACCAGTAGAGACAGTGAGGATTTTAGTTTTCAGAAGTGTGTTGCAAATTTTCTCTAAATCCCCTTTAGGAAAGGCCTGATTTATTTGATGCCTTTTGGCTCCACAGCATCTATGCCACTGTTTGAAACAAGCTCATTAAACCGATGAAGAAAAAAAAAAAGGTTGCTCTGTATTCCAATGGGTATGAAACACATGCTCATCCAGGATGACTGAATGCTGCAAGGCAACGCCTCATTGCAATATACGGGTCTCCTTGGATAGAAAACTTTCTAACCAGTCTGCCTGTATGATTTAATAGAATCAACTTTGTAAATTGCTTTGAGATGGCATATGTTGTGAATCGGCGCTATATAAATAAACTGAATTTAATTGAGAAAGAAACGGGATGCGAGAAGAAGCTTTTTTTTGTATGTCGTATAATGATCAACACCACATGCCCGCTACACAAACTTAGAGTTTCCTCAACAGCGGCTTCTTCAGCTCCACTGCAATAGTGACAGACACAGGTCAACAAAATGCATTTCAATGGCAAAAAGGAGTTTCCACAAAACAACTGTAGATTGCTAGCTTTTTAGCACAGCACATCAGGATATTTTGCACAATGTCTCTGCCAATACTGGATTGTTTTGGAGGTAGCATTATAAAGAGGAGTATATACAGACCTTTTCAAATTCCGACTTCTATTTGTTAAAGAAACTGATGACCAGGAATGATGCCTATCTACGTCACGACAATGTGCTGCTTTGTGTTAATCTATCGCATAAAATCTTAATGAAAGACGCTCAAGTTTGTGGTTGTAATGAGACAAAATGGGGCAATATTACTGTGACTGGCCTAGAGGAACAATTGTCTCTGCTCAAATAAATATTCATATCATTCTTTCTGTTTTAGGTGGTTGTTTTACAAATTCTGTTTTCACCTAAAAAACAAAAAGCGTTTACCAGTGAGAAAGAGTTCCTGTGAATTTCCATAAACCACATTTTCTAGCTGTAGCGCTCCATGTTCAATGGCTCTTGTGTGCTGAGCCTACTCGCTGTTTGACTTTGCCCTTCTCAGACTGTAATTAGTGCTCTACATGAGAACTGATATCTGATGTTGCACGGGATATGGTTTCTGACACATTAAGGAAATGTTAAAAACTTAAATTCTGCAAAAGCGGTCACAGTTTGGTCATTTTCCCAGACAGCAAAACAACCACGTTAAGCAGAATCAAGTCTCCCAAAGTCAAGTGCTGTTTACCTCATTGATAATTATCTTAGCATCTCCTGATTGTGGATGTGAAATCCTTGACATGATTATATCTGTGCAACCACTGTACAGTCCCAGGAAAGTTTTTATTTATTTATTTTGCAACAGAGAGCTGCACACACTCACAAGGTCTGCCGTGACTTTCAAAGAAGAACCACAGCATCCCTTATGTGATTACCAGCATCGTTGTATGCTGGCTCATTCAGACTGCAAGTCAAATCTACTTCAGGATGTTTATCATATCAGCTGAGATCAAAGAAAAGGGAAAAGGGGATCTTGGTGTGGATCGCAATCTCTGAAAGGTTCATGTCTAGAAAAAATAAATTCTTGATTCAGATGCAAAATAAGTCTTGTGTCTACCTGCTCACACATTCAGTTCACACATTTGTTTTTGCAATACAGGTGTGAAACTGCACCGAGCAATGTTGGGAAATCATCTAAAACCCCTATTATATACGCATACGCATCTTCAGACCTCACACGTTTCAGCCCCTTAAATTACGCTTAAATTCTCTCTGTCAGCTTTTACGCAAGTCAAAAAGTAAACACTTGCATCTTGCCACATAAGTGTGCATGAGCCCCACTACAGCTTGTAATGTGATCCGCCCGTTATCAGCTGCATCATCAAAAACATCACAAGGAATGAAATGCACACAGATAGTCATGCTGGTTGCACAATTATCACTTCATTATCACTTCGATCTCATCAGTCCAGCGGCAATGTAAGGTTGTTTCAGTCTCTTTAATATGCTGAAATACAGAAGCCGAACTGCTTTGAAATATGTGACCAAAAAACATGTTTCTAGAGGTTATACAATTTACAAACGACAACTGATTCAAAGTTTAGGTTTATGCCAAACTGCTGCACATTTTTTATACAGAAAGGCGTTAGTCATTGATTTGTTTACAACTGGAATGCAGTTTACTTTTATTACCCTATCCAACAAGGTAGAGCAAAAAAATCAAAGCGGGTAACATGAAGATGTCACTCCTGAAAAAAAAGCAGTTCCAGAAAAACAACAAATGTATTACACTATTATAACTAACAACTATTATCAGATCAGGATCCCAATCAAGGCATTCTTAAATGAGCCATGTCGGGTTACTAAATTCAACTTGTTGATCTGTTGTCTGCTCGTATGTCATCTGCAACTTCTCGCAGTCATAATCTGCACGACCAAACTTTATGTGCACACCTAACATTTTACAATGTTGTTCAAAATAAAAGAGAGACTGTATTGGCCACAGTAGCTCCAGCTCCACTGCGTCCAGACAGATGTCCATGAAGAAGAGGAAACAATATTAATTAACATCAGATGAAGTTTAAAGCAGAGCATCGGGTTTATGAAGCTTCTCACCTACCTTCATTCCTTGCCTAAATAATGCGACTTGTAAACGGAGGCTCTCTGTAAATATTCGTCCAATACAAACATGACAATGCTTCAAAGGGATCCAAAATCAACTGTTTTAGCCCTCACATACATTTTGTCATATAGTTGGAGTCTCCAGGTATGCAAAAAATTTGAATGTAGTCTGTCCAGGTGCTGTGTGTGTCTTTATATCCTTTTTGGATCATAATTTGCCCACTTTTCTCTGTTTTCAGCTATGTTTTTTTGAACAATAACGTCATAGTATTTCCCGTGGAACTGCTAAACAAGGTCATGGACTTCCAGCTTGCCAATTTTGTGAATCTGCCATTTTTATTTCTCAAAGTGATTTTGCTGTCCCAAGCTTAAGGATTACCAGCGAGAAAACAGCGAAAGCCCATGTTGGAGCAGGCAAGAAAGAGGAAAAGGGCTCTGGACAGAGAGAGGAGTCGTACACGGGTGAACATAGAAGGCTGCAAGGCTGACGCGGACCTCGCGTTTCTGCTGATGCGATTGTAAGTAACATTGTAGGGTTTCCCTCACGCTACCGCCTCGCCGACATTCCAAAAAAATAATAATAAAAAAATAAAACTAACTCAATATGCGCGCCGCTCCGCTCAGCCGGTCAGCGGTGCAAAGTTTGTCTCCCCCCCCCCCCCCCAACCCCCCCCCCCCCCCCTCCGCGGTGCAAAGTATGTCCCCCCCCCCCGGCTCCGCTCAGCCGGTCAGCGATGCAAAGTTTAACGTCAAATAAACATGCAAGCATATCGAGTTTTATTATTATTATTATAATAATCTTTTTTTATGTTGGCGAGACGCTACCGCGGCGGCGGCGGCTGCGGCTTGGCGAGGCGGTGGCGTCTCGCCAACATAAAAAAAATAAATAATAATAATAATAACACTGGCGAGGCGGCGGCGACCGCCTCGCCAAGATAGCGCTGCAAGAAGCTTGATGTTCATACCTTCACTGTGTTAGTCATTGTTTGAGCTACAAGTGGATAAATGAAAATGCAGTTGTTCACTGCATTGTCTCCCAGCATACTACAAAAATGGCTAAAAAGTGGTGGAGTGGAACGCTCTGCCCCCTTTAGATTTAAAGAGACGGCACCAAAATTTGTTGCTCTGAGATGCACCTCAGAGCAGGAGTAAATAGGGTGAACTTGGGGGTAAAATAATGAGGAATTCAGACCAAAGCATTGCAGTTTCACTTTATATAGACCAAGAATGAATGATTTAAATGTAAAAAGAAAGGCTTTCAAAGCACGATATGTCCCCTTTAAAGGCTCATGGAATATCATTAGATTACATTTCTTTTTTTTAAGGGTTTACCATGTAGAGGTCTGCTTTGGACTACCTTAAGCCTCCAGAACTAACACATCTGGATTTAGGCTAAATAAAGACAATGAAAATCATTATCTATTCATTTAAAGCAACTTAGTTTGCACACATTTCCAAAGCACTGGCTTTAATGAAGCATAGGACTGTTAGTAAGTGTTAGCAAATACTGACACAGACTGATTTCAAGAAGAAAAAAAAAAACAAATTAGGATATCGCTGACCGCACCCATAAGTCAAAACGCTATGACTTCAGCTTAGATTCAGTTATTTTAATTAAAGCTGTATTACATGGTCTCCTAGCCTTTCTTAGCAGAGGCATTAATACTGGAACAACAGCTGCTTAAAATCAGAAGAATTAAAATCAGACCTCCAATGCATTTCTTATGAATCATGATATGTCTTAGGACAAAGGAAGTCAGCGTACAATATTTTTGTAAATAATAATGAGGAGGCACAGATACACATGCGTGTATATAAGTTACAACACCCCGTGGTTACAAAACATGGACTGAAATCTAAAAAGTGGGATGAATTCAGTCACAACTTGCACCAGCAGAAATCTCATACCAGCATATCAGAGCACAATCTCCAACTAGATGTCAATGAGGTTAAGTAAACCACTTAGGAGGGATAAATGCAGAGACACTATTATTTTGACATTTACTGGTACCAGTCTATGATAAACAACCATCAAGGGCAAATCCAGGTAATTGAGGACAAAAGCTTTAACACAGAAGAGCACTTTGGCTTCCTTTATAGACAGGAAGGAATTTAAGATTAATTGTCTTCAACTGGTAGATTCTTGCCTCCTTTCCCTTTCTCTTCTTCCTTCTGTTTCTCAGCCTATCTTTGGATCTATAGCTCCTGCATTCTGTCTCTTTCAGAAACACAACAGTGCTGCAGCAGACAGAGTAGACAGAAAAGCATCCATTTAAAACAAATAAAATATCTCAGTTTTTTTAACATAGCAAATTATTAGCAAGCTTTTGGAAATGTTGATTTTCTTCATTTAGGAAGAAATCATAGATTTCCCCAAAGGATAAATAATTACATTTTGACAGCTGACAGTTATGCTTCTGACCGGTTTAGTAGAGCACATTAAATTAATTAGAAAACAAGCAACCTTTGTAACATCAATGAAAGACAAGAACATAATGGGTTTCTTAACATTTTTGGCACATTTTTGGCTGTCTAAATTAATATTAAATTCCCTGTTTGTTAACTCAACGCACCGATCACAAGGTTGTCTGTAATGCCAGTTAAATATGAGACAAGCAGCTCTCGAAGAATCTAATCACACAACAGAAAAACCAACACAGTAATTGCCAAGGACCCAGCGTTGACCCACCGGTGACCCAGCGTCAGTTTTATTAGAGACTTCAAAGAGCTGGAACAAGATGTTAAGAGATCCCAAAGAAGATGATAGGAAAAAGCAATCTTAGGTAATCATTTCAAGCGTGCCCAATCTGATGAAGAGGAGATCCAGTCAAGTGTGAATTTGTCTGGTCTGAAATACAACAGCTGCCCTTGTCTGTTGGGGTACTATCAGACAGGGACCTGACCTCAAGTGGATGCAAGAACGCCGGCAGAAATCTGAGGGTACTGGTGAATAAAACTGAAGGAAAAAATACATGAAAATTTTATATAAATCTAAATTTGAGAGTGTAAAATGTATTTTCGTTGTTGCACATTTTCGCTTTTTAACAGATTTTTTTTTACCTAAACGAAGTTGCTTAGACTCCTAACCCACTGTCTTAGAACCTCACTACCTTAGGACCTCACTACAATATAAAAAACCTGTCCAGATATGGATGATCTTTGCAGTGTCTGAGGCATGGTAAGCACACAGTACAATATGCTTGATAGTGCAAAAGAGTTTGGGGAGACACAACAGCAATGACACTTCATCCATTGTACATGGCTTAGTCACCATACAGAAGGTACACTTTCTACGCTACCCTCATGTCATTCTAAAGCTCTTTTTACTGCTGTTCCAATTCCAGAAACTGCTCTGGCTTTGCTTGAAACAGTACATATTGCAGCAATATCTCTCTCTCTCTGTCCATAGAGACTGTGTAAAGTTCGATCCTGTTGCCATCAGGCATCTGTATGCGTTCCAGATGAAGCACACACACCTCCAAGTTGCACACATGATGGGCTTTTTAATAGGAGACTGAGGAAGCTGTGAAGCCTCACTTTGAATGTTAACATACACTTATTAAGCTATCAAGAAGTCCCAGTGTGTTGTTAGCACTTTTATAGATTGGGGGGATGACCTGAAAACTTTGATTATGTAGAGCAACACATTAATCTACCTGGTCAGCTCCTACAGACAGAGTATTGAAGGATATATGTCGTTTAATTTGAATTTTTCGGAAGAAAAATTACTATTATTAGGTAGTGATTTTCTGTTTTAGGTTGAAAATGTCACAGCAAAGCTGGAGGTTGTAAAGACCACAGGAACTTTTCTATCTGGTGTGAAGGGAAGCCTTGCCGAAAGAAACAGCAAAAAAAACTATGTAAAAGAAAAATAAATCCATTGATCTTAGACCAAAACAGTCCATAATTACCCGATTCTCCATGTTGAACCCATTTATGAACAGGACGGGTCATAATTACCTAAATTTGCACGTCTTTCTCTTTATGTTCTACCTATTTAACTTATTTGATGCCTCTGTTAAACAGGACCTGTTTTTTTTATCGGGCAAAATCTCCTCAATTATTTCTTCTACCTTAAACCATTTTCAGCTTCCTGAAAAATGTCGCAAAAGACTAGCTGGGAAAATCTAAATAACTTTTACATTCTATACCACAGAAATAAAAGCAATGCAATACAAGGGTCAAAGATTGGAAACAGCTATGGCTGTGACTACAATGCAATGGAAAATTGCCTTTGCATATAACTGCTAAAGTTATGTTAGTGATTTGATAACTGTTAGGCCTTTTTCAATTTCAAGCAAAACTAATGAATTGGTGGCAAGACGTTGTTGAAAAACAACAGCCTCTTAACACCAAACCCACATAAGGGATATGAAGAGCTCGGCTTCCTACTTCTTTAAAAACATCTACCTGCCTACAAGACTTGAGCCGGTAAAAGGTAGTTTTGAAGAAAAAGAAACTCAAAACCGTTTTCATGATTTAACCAAACGAGACATTCCCTCTCCACTCACCTTGCTGTAACACCTTGCCAAAGTATTTGTTGTGGCTTGTGCAATTCCACCGGCGGTACCTGAACTGGTACTGGCACTCCCTGACGCCCAGCCTCGCTCCTTTGGCCACCTCGCTGACGATTTCTGGTTGAGTCTGGCACAGCTCAGCCTGCTTCCCTGCCAGGCGCTTTGCCTTCCTGCAAATGCTGTTGGGGTCCATGACCAAGGGACTTCCCACAGCCCTGCAAAGGTTTAAACTGTGTTAGAAGAAGAAAAAAAAACTTGGATCTCTTAGGAATACATACAACAAAATGATTGTAGTTGTTTTTGATAAGAAACAATCAGTAGCAGCCTCAAACCAACGCTAAATGAGTTTTCTTTTTTTTTTTTTCATTTTGGCTCCTGAGCCTGCCAGGTTTATCCACCGCATCTCGGTTGTGGCTACAATGCTCCTCTTGAATGAGAACGTGGGAGACAACAGCACGCAGTTTCCCAGAGGCATCGCAGCTTTGACATCATACTATATTCTGCTGTTTGATTGCTTCTGGAAGAACTGTGTGGTCCTCAGAAAGTTGCAAGTCACATCGTTGGACGCCTCTCAACGGAAAGGCCATTTACAATCTATCTTAATGCTGCTTAAGTTGAACGTTGGTAAACCAAAAAAAAAAAAAAAAAAAAAAAAAGCAGGCGTTCTAGATTTTCAGATGATAGAACATTTTTTTGTAGTTCCGGCAGTTAGGGGTCCCACCACTTAAACCACACATATCCCCTAAATCACCCCCTCTTTAAAACCTTCATAGCTCAGCTCAATCAAAAGTGTACATACTTCGTTACAGATAAAGAAAAAAAAAAAGCTTGTGAAGCAAAAATAAACAGAGTTGGCTTCATGTAGCGTAAATATTTGAAATGTTAACACATATATAGATTCATTATTGTATAAATACGACTCCAGACCTCCTAGAAAGCTGTGACAGATGAGTGTATATAATATAGATAAATAGTTTATTCTAACTCTTAATGGGGAAAAGAGGCTTGGGTTGACTATTTCAAAATACTGCCAGGATCTGTGGCATCATTCTTTGGCATAAGAAAGAAGAATCTTTAAAACTTTGTTTCCACTCTCAACCCTTAATATTTCATCCATCCATCCTAACTGCACTGCAATCTTAGTTTATGTAAAGCAACTTTTGTCACCGCATTTCATTTCACTTCACTTCACACCATTTTAATTGTTTTATCTAAGCAGCCGCGATCTATAACGTTGTCACATGGAACAAGCAGCGAAAGAGAGAGTGAGGATGGAAAAAAAAAAAAAAGCTCCACCTCATAGTTTTTCATTCAGCCTTGTCCTTGTTAATCGCACCTCCTGATATCATTCATCTGCCTTGAGAGTTTGTTTTAAGAAGCAGAGCAAACACTTTTGCCAATCCTCTCCCCTGGCGGTCTCACGCTCGGCGAGACGTGCGCACACGCAGAGACACACATCCACACAGTTGCACGTCTACCAAATAATATGACAAGCTGATATGTCAGGGGATGACAGAATAAAAACACCTTCCATAGCAAATGTAGTGCTAGCCCTGCAGCCATGCAATCATGCTGCGAAAACAGCAGGATAAAATAAAATACACTCCCTTCCAAAAGTATTCTTACCCCTCATAAGTTTTAATATTTTGTCACATAATGATTACGATTAGGGTCGGAAGTTATAGGAAAAAAAGCATAAAATTAAAGCATATATTTTAAATTCAGCTCTGGATATTTTATGCAGTTGCCTAATTACATATTTTTAGATAAAAAACACTGAGTTTAAACACAAACTCTTAATCAACCAACTTTTTACCAAAACTGTAAGCCTTAAAAAAAGAAAAAAAAGAAAGAAAGATCACATGCTCTCCGAACTCTTTGAAGGGGGCGGAGCATTCCAGGGTCTGCGGTTGTAATTGGCTGGGAGGATGTAGTAACTGTACTATTAACCCACATGATAGGCTGAAATAACCTGACGCCGCCAGATAGATTTGCTTTGCATATCCATCTGGAAACCTTCCGTTTAAGTAATTTTGGGAAGGGGCGAAAATACTGGTTAGCTGATTGGCCTATGTTGGTGATAGACGGGGCAAATAAACCAATCAGATCAACAAAGCATATGACGTACTCGTCAACATGCATCGTCGTCGCGACGACGAAAACACAACCACAAGCCAAGCTACTCTTGCTGCTGCAGGTAAAGGCTCGTTAGCTCAGCAAATAAATACTCTGTAATTCTGATAAAACTTGCTCGATAGCCACGTTAACGCTAGTTTCATCGGCTGAAGCCGCCATGTTCTTTAGACTGAACTGTCGATCTTCTCGTTGCGTCACACCTCAACCCGCCTCAAAGCCAACGCTGATTGGACGTTCGTTTAGTGAACGGCTCCAAATTTTCTTTAACGGAAAGTAGCCAGGCTGATCTGCGAGTGAAACCTTGAAAGCTCGCGAGATCAGGATGGTCTCACGAGGCTAAGGCTGAAATGCAAAACCAAGGAAAACTGTTTTTCTATTTAACTTTTTTTTGCCCCCCCCCCCCCCCCCTTTCCAGCAGGACAGCCCTAATCAAGAGTGACTGAGATTAAAACATATTCAGGCGTTATAATAGCTCAGTCAAATCTCACACTTTTATGAAATTGGAAAATGTATGTTATGTTGAATAATTTTGCAAAGATTTAATAAAGATACACCAAGACTCTTGCAGCTATAATTGCAGTGAAAGATTGCTCACTGCAGTTCAAATTTTAAAAAAGGTACCATTTAGCCTTCCTCCTCACAATTATGCACCATTATGCACTACTTCCTGTTAATCTGTAATGCCAATAAAATATATTTGTCTGTAGCATGTAAAATGTGAAAGACAGGCGCGAATACTTTCACAAGGCACTGTACAGTAAAAACAAATCCATCAATAACAGCAGATGGCATGTAATTCACCTACATCAAACTTGTACTCTGACACATGGTAAAAATAATCAGTATAACACATATTATCCACACAGACAAACATATGTTTATCTGTTCGCTCCAGGAACACCTACTGTTTCAATCTCTCTAGGTTTATTGAGTGTGTTGACAACATTTCTATGGAAACAGTGCAATACTGTTATCGTCATACAGGCAATTAAGTCACGCAGACAGTCAGTGGGTGTTAATTAGCAGGTAGAGCTACAATATTTAGCAACACACACTCCCTCTAAAAACCGCCTATTACCCAGCAGCTGTCGTCATGCAGCGTGTGTGTGAGTCTATGTGTCTGTGTGAGAAATAATAAGAAACAAACACTGTAGTGCGACTGGTTTGTTTGGCTTGTTTGTTTCGAAGCTTGTTCGTGTTTATTTACTGGAGACTGAAGGCTGAAGAGGTGTAACAGTATGGATCGTGCAGGATAGTCTTCTATTTTTGTTCCTCAAACAGCTCTGCTCTAAAAGGGGAGCGACATGTGATATTTTTCATCCGTAAGTTCCTTTCACACTTCGTCTCACATCAAAACGCTTCTTCACATCTAACAACACATCATGTGATAGAGTGAAGTTAAACTGCTCCTGATGGCTACTATTAGTCAAAACTGTCTATCAGTGTATTTACCAGAGAGTGGGTGCAGCAACTCAGGAGAGTCCAAACAATCAAGGTGCCAATTTCTTCTAACTTAAACCCGACAAAACGAGGCAAACCAAAGTATAGTTCAGGTTTTCCAGAAATACGGTATCCAGCCCAGAGAGCTTTTGCTTTTCTTTGTTGGAGAAGAATGCATTTTAATCCAGTGACCAGTTCCTAAAACGCTCATTCTATTTAAACGTACAGTATTTTGCTGTCAAAGCGGTACTTTGTTGAAACTGACATGAGCCGAGTTCAACCTTGTGACATACCTGCAGTATAGACAGTAAGAAAGAGAAGAAAATACCAGCAACATGTTCTGTTCTTAAATTACCTCCCATAAAGAAGCCACAACCCATAAACCACGTATTTCCTCACTACCATCTGCTTTGTTAATTAGACCAAATCATTCATCCATTTAAAGGATTCCTTTGGGGTAAAACACGAGAGGAATATGCAGACAAGTACATTATACCCACTGTAACGTCACAGGTCCTCCATGTGTAGTGGAGGACCTGTGACGCTATGGGCTTGTTTGTCTACAAAAAGAACTTTGTTAAAATTCAAGGCTTATGAGCTTCAAGGCTTATGTTCCATTAGAGGGTAATGGCAGATTATCTTACATTACCATATAACATAGAGAGGACTCCTGGATCAATGTGTGCTTCTGTGCTTTCTGTGTCTCTGCTCTGTCTTCTCTAACCCCCAGTCGGTCGAGGCAGATGAGCGTTTACACTGAGCCTGGTTCTGCTGGACGTTTTCCTTCCTGTTAAAGGGGAGTTTTCCTCTCCACTGTCGCTTCATTCAATTCAATTCAAAAATACTTTGTTAATCCCAAGGGGAAATTAAATGCATGCACAAAATTAGGGATTGCTGCAAAGCCATCGACTATGCAGACAACTGTCCACTGTGGCTCTACGCTCTTTCAGGAGAAGTGAATGCTGCTTGGAGAGACTTGATGCAATCTGCTGGGTTTCCTTAGAGAGGAAACTTTCTGACCAATCTGTCTGGATGATTTGATTGAATTAGACTTTGTAAAATGCCCTGAGATGACATGTGTTGTGAATTGGCGCTGTATAAATAAAATGGACTTGAATTGAACTAAATAGTTTTTACCTGGGTTGAACGTTAAGCAGTCACTTAACATTCAATAACTATACATGTTATTTGTGATTAGAAATATTTCCATTTAACAAATATTTTCATGTGCAAGAGGTAGGGCTGGACGATATGGCCAAAACTTATCACAATATATTTCTTAATTTCTGTCGATGCGGTATAATTACAATATCGATACGAACAAAATAAAAGCCACAGAAAGACTGCAAAGAAAGCCCACAACAGATGCCTGCAAACTGATTACACTTATTTTGCCATGTTTATAAAACTCCTCCAATATAACATTTTAGAAATATTAGCTTTAAGAAACTAAAAACACATAACATTACATAAAACATAGTATATTAGCCAAATGCTGTAATCATAGACAGTAACGTATATTGAAATATTGGAAATGTCATATCACCTTTGTTGAATAAAGATATATTGTGATATATATTGATATTGAATTATTGTGAATATTATAATTATAAGTGGGTAATAAGAGCTGCCATCAGCAAGCTGACTGGCAGTGCTCAGCACCAGTGGAAGAGGGGCAGTGCTATGGTGCTCTTCAAACAGCGACAAAATTTAAATCACAGCAATATTGGGATGTAAACCTTCAGCAGTTTTGAAACCTAACTCTTTAAATTCCTGTTAAACCTTCATACCAGACATTGACCAATTTCTACTTCTGATTAGACCAGTTTTGATAGACCCAAAAGTGAAATTTTATGTCATCTAAAACAATTGTCTAAAAATGAAAAAATGTACCTGTTCTTGTATTTCACTGCATGTTTGTTTGGTCATTTCAATTCAAGCTAGCATCTCTGGCACGGAGCATCTGTCATCCACAGCGTGACTTTACCTTTGACTTGAGTAAACAAATACTTAGGGCTGCGCAATATAAGGGAATCAGTTTGCGACGTCATTGGTTCCATCACTAGATGATCTTTAGCATTTTTGGCACAATCATCTATGTTATGTGCAGGAGTCTACTGCAGTGAGACTCTATCAAACTGACTGGATACATGCTATTGCCATGAAGAACGTGGACCATGACAACTGGAAATATTACCTCAGGATTATTAGATTGTTTGATGTTATCTGCAATATTATTAATGTGCACACTGTAATGATAATGATGATGGTGATGTATGGTACAAATTTATTGAGACATTGTTGTAAAAAATCTAAATTCTGTATCAGGATCTTTTGAAACAATTAAATGACATTAGTGCACATACAAAGGTGATAAAGCAGTCAAACTGAACACTGTCAGCAGTCCCGTTAAAAGTGGCGTAACGCATATTTGGATCTGCACGTGGAATTAACACTTCATGCATGTTTGAATTCACATTTTCCATTGACCACCGCCGGACAGGCCAAGTCCGGATGTGGGCCATAAAGTACCCCCCGTCTGCATTAGGATAAAGGCTTTTGCCACATTTCCCCTGGAGACTGGGTGTGCATACCACACACATTGAACTTCCTTAGAAGTTTAGGAAGCATGATGGCATGATGAGAGTTGAAGAGCAGGATTGCTGTGATGAATTCAGGTGGAAAAGTACACCAGTGGAAAAAAAAAAAAAAGACCAAAAATAGGGTGACTGGATTTGAGGATGGGATCAACTTCCTGTAAATGCTCAAGCCTTTTGTGCCCTTGTTTGGAGAGAAAAACATTGAAGTGTTCCACCTTAAAAGGTATAGAGTGGAGATACTGTATTGTAGGCTCCAGCGAGTAGACACTGTGATTCAAAAGAAGAGCTGATAGTTTTAGGCAGAAGCATGCAGATGTGAGATTTAGGAAATAGTGATGAGTTGAATCAGTGTTACTAACACAAAAAATACCTGCAGTAAACAATTAATCTAATATCCCAGCACCCTATAATCAAAAATATATAATTCACCACTCCACCTACGGATTTAATCTATGGCTGACGAAAATCTGTTTCAATATGTTTCAATTCAATATACCAGGCAAGGATAACCATATTCTATTATACAGCACCCTGCCGCAGTATCCCCATCTCCTCAACATTTACATTTATGGATTGTAACAGCAACAAAGTCCAATTTCCCTTGCTGTGATTATTTAAAAAAAACAACACAAAGTAGTGTGCAGTTGTTAAGAGGAAGGAGGAAGATACATGTTTTCAAACATTTGCACAGTAAAAAAACAGGGGAAATGATTTAGCACAAATGCATTTGGTCCACCTGAGTAATATGTTCAGGTACAGCAATTAAATCCACAAGACTTCTGATAGTGTCTCCATCAGCTTTGAACATCTACAGTAGAGGCTCATATTTTTAGCCATTTTCTCTTTGCAAAACAGCTCAAATTCAGTTAGACTGGATGGAGAATATCTCTAAACATCAGGTTTCAAGTCTTGCCACAGATTTTCTACAGGATTTAGATCTGGACTTTGACTAGACCATTCAAACATATGAATAAACTTCTATCTAAAGCATTCCATTTTAGCTCTGGTTGTTGCTTTTACCTTACCAGACTTACATTTTGGTTTTATCTGTAAATAATTACTTTTTTTTTACTTGTTGGCTCTGTTTCCTCTACATAGCTTAAGGCAAACTTTAACTTAAATTCTTTACTTATCCATGACTTTATCCCTGTCTACTGGGTTTCTCAGTCTGCATCATGCTGTTTTTCCCCCACATGTGTTCAGACTGAGCGTGATTTGAGTACCAGGAGCTTCAGGTTTACATAGGAAGTCTATGGTGGACGCGCATCCAAGAGTGTTGAGAGGTCCTGGGCCCTTTTCATCTACCTGGTGCTGCACGTTTATCTGAGCTTCCAAAGCAGCAAACGCTTGAGTGGGAAAATCTGAACTTTTGCAACTGGACGGGGCACATCAACCGATCAGAAAGACTCCGCTATGAACTTAGTGCCGCATTTTCCGCCATGATGGGAGGACCATGAAAAGACGGGAAGTCGACAATGGAAAACAAACTCCTCGTCGCTGTTTGTGCCTATCCTATTATCTATAACCAGTCGAGCTATCACTACAGAGACGGTAATAGAACGGACCTCGCCTGGAGGACGATTAGTGAGGAAGTTGGTTTTCCAGGTAAGTTATCACAACTTTTACCGCAGTAAATATGCAGATATTTCCCAGCAGTTGAGGAATAGAACAGGGTGGCTCCTCCCAACATGCACCAGACGGGTCTGTCCATGCTTTGCCTCAAGCATCAAAAAGGCTCTGCACAAGCGACCAAGTTGAGGCGTTGGATTCTTTTTTGATGCTCAAATCGCGTTCGGTCTGAATGCAGCATAGTGTTTTCTTACTATTTTAATCATGTAAAGCACTTTGCATTGTCTCTGTACTGAATTGTGCTATATAAATACATTTGCCTTGCCTTGTCTTGCCTTGCCTTGCCTTGCCTTACAAACCTTTGATCCCTTGCAAGCCAAGCTGTATTCCTGCTGAAATTAAATTACACAGACACACTTACTTACCGAATGGGTAATTTCTGAATATTTGTACATTTTTTAGGGAAACTTTTTTTTTATGGCTATCCATGAAATCAATAAATAAATGAAGTTGAGGGTATGTATAAATAAAAATGTTTAGCAGCGTGACACTTCAAGCCGGAAAGCAACCCTCCTTAAAAGGGGCCAGACATACTGTATCATGCAAAATCCACTTTTTAGCTATTGAATATATTTTGTGTACGGTGCAGAAAATTTGAATTCTGAATCTGCCATTCTCATTTTTTCAAGCTGAATTTTGTAGTCCAAGCTGGATAAGTGAAATGGTTCAGTGTTCACAATTCATTCCACTGTCTTCCAGCATACTACAAAAATGGCCAATCATGGTGGAGTGGAACGCTCTACAACCTGGTGGGGAGTTGGGAGAGAACTGCCTCCTTTGCATTTAAAGCGACCGCACCAAAACGAGTTGCTCTCAGACACACCGCAGAAAAAGGGCAAACGGGCGTCTGTAGGGCAACAATAATGAGGAATTTAGACCGAAGCGCTGCAGTTCCACAACTGAATGCTTTAAATGTGAAAAGGAAAGGAAATGATATGTTCCCCTCAATGCTAGCCAAACAAGAAACTATTTAATTGGAGCAGTTATTATGAATCTCACAAGAAGCGGTGACTGTCTCAAGGTTTAATCTAAACAAAGACTTTTAAGTGCTTGCCTGCTTATTATGACAGAAATTCTCCTTGAGCCCATTTTGCGTTTGTGCTTTACACCAATCTGCATAATTATCTAAAATCAGATTAAATACAGCAAAAAGAGCCACATGCTTGCAAGAAGGAACATTAAAACTGGGCAGTAATCTGATCTTCCCTCGCGTACAGCCCCTCTTCTCCTGTCTGTCATGTGGGATACAGCTTCTGAACAGATAACTAAAGGAGGATGTTCTGTCGTCGATGGTATCATTGGTTTGAGGAAACACTGTTTCGCATGAACAGTTCTTTGTGACGATAAAGACCCAGAAGAGGAACTCCATAGCAGTAAGAGATAAAACAAGATGAAGATTCAAACAGACTCGAATCCCTGACAGTAAGAGTATCAGTGCAGCAATCATCTAGAACAAGTTCACAGACTATTCATTCAAGATCCAAATCTTGCGTTGCTTAAATCAGACTGAGGTACTTTGAAATGGGCTGTAATTGTTTGCATGGCTTTGAAGATATTTTAAATAAATAAACTATAAAACTAGACAAAACTATAAGTTAAGGACACTGTTAACAGGTTTAATCTTTCTATAATGATCTTTAAAATTAGAAAGGGAACTCAGGTTTTAAATACAGATACAGATTAAGAAATAGATACCCAATTAATCACTGTCAAGCTTCAGTTAGGGGTCACCAAGAGATTAAATCTTGGCACTCGCAATACCTTGGGTTTCATTAAAGATCTCAAGGCACTGTAGACATTGAGCTGCACTGCATGAGGCCCTTCTTTTTTTCTTTTTTTTTTACTCCATCCACAAATGAGTGAAGTTCATCCCTCCTTAATCCCTCAAATATGCCGGAGATGAAGATAGTCGTGACAAATGCTTGTCTTAACCCGGCAGACTGAACACAGTAGACGGTCAGAGAAAAGCAAAGAGCCTAAGATAGAAAACAAACTTCACATGCATTTTAGATTCTGTGGGTCAACATAAGAAATGCATACAACAAACTCAGAAAATTGGACCAATTTAGAATGCCTACTAAATTTGATGTTTTTTTTTTTAACCACTCATGTTTCAGGGCAGCACAGTGAAACAGTTGGTTGCACTGTTACCTTACAGCAAGAAGGTCCTGGGTTTGAATTCTCGCCTCGGGTCTTTCTGGACGCATGAGTTCTCTCTGGGTACTCCGTCCACAGTCTAAAAACATGACTGTTAGCTTAATCGGTCTTTCTAAATTGCCCTTGGCTGTGTGTGTCTCTGTTTCCCTGTGATGGACTGGTACCCTGTCCACGGTGTACCCCTCCTCTCGCCCAATGACTGCTGGAGATAGGCATCAGCCCCCACCCTGTGACCCTGTACAGATAAGCAGGTTTAGATAATGGATGGCCTAATCTGGATGTTTTAACCACCAGGTATGGTAAAGAGATACTGATCATGACTGGAAGAACGGGATCTTGAGTAAAAACATTTTTCAAAAGATCCCAATATTGACCAAATAACTGTAGTTATAGTATTTTCCATGATGGGGCATCCCTAATCCAACGTAAATTGGGCCAAATCCACCCAAAAATAAATAAATCAACAACCCTTTGCTCTGTTAGAATAAAGGTTTGATCATCTCAGAGCCTTCCTCCTGCTTTGAACAATATCTATTTAGTGTAGAACTAGCTAGCTCAGTGTGAGTAATCTAACTATTTTATATTTTTCAATATAACTTAATTCAAACCTGATGCCCACTTCAGTATCAATAGCCAAGTCCTTTGTTCTTCTTTTAGATTCTGTCAACAGTGATTTTTTTGTGTGTGTGGAATACACAAATGCTGCCAAAAAAAAGATGTGGACTTCTTCAACCTTGCTGGATGAGGTCATGAGAGAGCCTTCACCTCAACTACAAATAGCGTCTTATTTCAATAAGTGACTATTTTCTGTAGTTACTGGATTAAATGGAGTAACAAATGTGGCTTGCATGTAAGGTTTCCTAAAGCAAAAATCTCACGTAAATATTGGAAAACATTTTATGCGTCTTCAGTAATCATTTGCAGTTCTCCTGACCCTTCAGCCTAAGACACATTCTCCACCATCAGAAATGTTTCATCATGCCGTTAAAGCAAAACAGGGATGATAACAATGTCATTGGCTGTAAAGAAATAAAGTCTCAAACACTTATAGTCTGCAAAGCACCCACAAAGAATAGCAAATAAGTGCAACTAGCAGGAGAGGAGCAAGGCAACGGCAATTTCACATGAGAAAAACATTTGTTCTGCTTTAACTACAGTGGCACACCCAACAGCACGAGCTGCCAAAAGATACTCATCAAACTCAGAGTACGAATATTTTCAGAGAAACATAAGAGGTTAATAAGGCGCATGGATGAGCTCAAACCGACTGAGGGATCAGAGAAAGCAAAGATCGTAAACCGACATTAAACGTGATGCTTTTTGTAACACGTCTGACAGACGAGTAGGATTCATAAAAAAGTGCAACAGCAAAATAAATATAGCCTATAGCAAATGGATGCTGGACACAACACTATCAATTTACAGTTAACAAGCACATGTAACATCAGCTATGGGCAAGCTGCGATATGTTCTGGAAACGAGGCGGTTACCTCCTTATTCAGTTTTCAGGGAGGCCACGCAGTATTCAGACTGACAAGTGTCTCAGAGTAATGGTTAGATGTCTTACAAGAAACTATTTAGAATGGGAGACTTCATGCTAAGGGGTAAATCTCTTTCTTCCCAGCTTAAGGCCGGCAATGGATCTCTTTGATCAATGAATGATTTTGGCTAAAGCCATAGACTTCTTCAGCGCTTCATTAGCTTTATCAATCTGAATTTAGTTGCACTCAACTTTTATTAATTGGTTCCTTGTCAATTTGCCTCTTTGCAGAGATCAATCTAAAGCCCAATTGCAAACGACCAGAGCTAAGACTTGATGTAAAAATGAACGATAAAAGCTGAAGTTAAAAAGTTGAAGTTAAAATAAAACATAAAGTGCAGCAATTAGATAGCGACCTTAAATCAGGACCTGATTTAACGTCCGGACCCTACAGTTAGTTTAAAAAGCCAGAGACTGTAGGGACAAAAGAGTTTTTCAGTCTGTTGATTCAACACATTGGTAGGGTGTATCTCCAACCCGAAGGGAGGGGCTTAAACTCTTTGGTTTATTTCTGTAGCTGTGAAAGATAAGTAAAAGATTAATAAAACAGCAAAAGTATCAAATGACTAAGGGGCAAAATGATGAGACACCGCGTGAAATGAATTCAAAGTTGCAGCTTTGAGTGCAGTTCTTTGTAATGGACCGGCCAACATCCAACGTGTGATCGGCAATCTTAAAACAAAGAGTAAATACCGCTTGATTTTTTTGCTTCTCGTTGGTGTTTTAGCTAAGTCATTTTGTTATTATCCAAGATCAGTCGGTGGTGACTGTGGTTCAGTTGGAAGTCGTATTGAAATCCAAAAGCTGTGGGTTTGATTCCGGCTTCCTCCTGTCATACGTCGATGTGACCCTGGCTGAGGCACTTCACTCCACGTGTCTTACCATTTTCCGTATATGTGTGGGAATGTGAGCGCGTTAAGAAGTCCGACTGGGTGAACGGGACTCTAATGTAAAGTGCTTTGAAAAAAAGTATAACAAGAAAGTTTTAGCAGCGGGACCGATTCAGTAGAAAATACTTTAGGACCAAGCATCTTTTAAATTGTCTTAGATCGCAGCTGTGCTGGAACAGCTGGATGACAGCTAGCGGGTAGCCTTTGTAGCCGGTTAATGGGGCCTGACTATCTACTGACTTGATTTCAGCATTGCGGAACTGTGCTTCAAATTCAGATGGTCTTGTTTCCAAAAAGCGCAAACTTTTTATTACATGTACCACCATCGCTAAAGCGGGATGAACAAAACATCTGACGCACCATGCATGTAAAAACAGGAAAGATAGGATACATGCTAAAGCTTGCAGGCCCAAACCGTAAGGACAGAAGAGGAAAAATTTTTCAGACGCTAAAGTGTTTAATGAACAAACTTCTTCAAAATAGTAAAGGTGTTACAGTGTTGAGCGTGTACTATTTTGTATGTATTTTACAAAAATGATTTATAATTTGTGGCAGGAAAAAAAATTATCATGTCAAAAGCAGATCAGGACACCAAATTACATGTTCCACATAAATTTCAGGATTAATCCAGTGGATCTGAAGTTTGATGGTGAAAGCTACACTTTGCCAGTATGACTGACTGCAAAACAATCTTCCAAGCATGATCCAAAAGTGCAGACCCATGCCACCAGCAAGCACACACACACAACCACACACACACACACACACACACACACAACCACACACACACAACCACACACACACACACAACTTACTGTCAGTTCTGGGTCGTACCCACTGCCAAACCCACATCGTCATTTAATCTTTATCTCTACTCATCTCACCGGTCCTGATTACACATTTAGCTTTTCAGAGAAGCACTGAAGTGGGCAAAATAAGATCTGCTACAATGAAGGCCTCTTCAAGTGAGGATGGGGGTTCTGACTGTACGGTCTGTAACTGTGTCCCGATGAGTTTGTATGCGTAAGCATGCACCCATAACTACATGACTGAATGAATGCGTACTAAACACATTAACTGAGATCAACTGTTTAGACATGCGAACTTAAAAACACCAAAAACCCCACAGAGGACAGGGCTTGAAGATCGTATATCAATTCTTTATTTATTTTTGTGCAAGGTTTCCTTCCTTTGATTTATGTTCAGGCTTGTATCGCACAAGCGTTATATTCATTTAGACGACAGCGATCGAGAAACGTAGGAAGAGTTAAAGACAAAAGTTAGTAAAAGAGCTTAAAATGCAGCCAATAATTAGTGAAGGTATGTGTAGAACGCCGAAAGTGAACAATAATGTAAAACATATTGTCAAACTGAGACCATAGTTGTAAATAAACGTCACAAATTTAAGTTTGTACAGTTAAGATTCACATGGTTGTTTGTCCAGTGTGGCGAAGGCATGGACAGAAGTAGCTTGGAGACCAAGCACACTGAAGAATCCTGTAATTTAAAGTACTAAAATTCAAACGTACAATTTCTGCTCCTGATCTGACTGGCAATGGCACTCTGATGTACCAAAGCCTGCGTCAGCACATTTCTCCCACCAAATCACCAGAATAGCCTGCTTTGGTATCAGCGAACCTTTTCGTGGTTGTGCAAGTCTCACTTTCACCACATAATCAGTTGACGTTTTACTTCTGAGGGTTTAACTGCACTATACCGTAATGTGTGTCAGAACGTTGTTCTGCGGACACTGTGGGTCGTGCAAATCAAATGCTATCGCTCCATCTACAGTCTTCGCAACATCTTGTTTAGCCCTAAATAAACCAGTTCAAGCTCGTTCTAGACGTTTGTCGGCTGGGAACTGATATAAAGCCCGACTGTGGCTGCAGCCAAACCGTCATGTAAATTTGGCTCAGAAGCAAAAACAGTAACGGCTTTAGCCAATTATCAAATCAAAGCATGCAGGGAGACCGTTTGCAAAGCAATTATCGATAGAGCAGAACCTGCAGATGTTATGTACTGAGAAAGAACACCTGAGTAAAAGAAAACACTTTCCTGACTGATAAAGTTTTTGCTCACAAACAACAGCTTACCTCCCTGTTATCTGTACTAGCCATAGCATAAAGTTTGTTGTATTCTTTTTCCTTAATGTTTTGGGTTTTACATTCTGTTACATTTCTTACTGTGCTAACTTGTGTTTCCTGCAAAATGTTCTTCGTAGCAAAAATCTTCTTTTTCTGATCTGTTCTCAAAAAGTGGCCACAAACCCATTTGACGAATTCCGATAAAAATATTGAATTTGTTTTGGTTGTTTTTCTTTTTTTAATATATATATATATATATATATAAAGGGTCTTTTCTGGTTGTAAAATAAGTAATATTGATATTGAAATAATTGATTTAATATTTCATAATGTGTCATTGTGGCGGGTTCCTGGCACTCTGACCAGCAATGCAGGCCGGTGACAGACACACACAAATAACACAGTTGGCTCCGCTAAACACTGCAGTCAAAACTAGCATAGGAGAGCAAAGACATTCCTCACTCTTCTGAGCTGTGCTCTCTGCTCTCGGGCCAAATGATTAGAGCGCTTTAATCAGGAGAGGCTCTGAAAGGACAGCTATCTCCAAGCATTTCATATCTCTCACTCTGCGTCTCTCATTGCAGCTCTCTCTTTCCTCTCAGCGACAGCCTACCCTTGTGATAGGCATTTTCCTTCAGAAGACACGCAGAGATAGAGACATTCAAGGGAACGAGCACGAGACGGAGAAAGAGCGATGTATGATGGTATGTCCAGCTTCTTTCAACAGAGCGAATCATTGTCCCGGCAGGCTGGAGAGCGACCCGCAGGTGTGGCTTTAACTCCGACCGCATCACAGCCGGTCGCTGTGTGCGCGCATCTGTCTGTGTGTGTGCATCTGGATGTGCGAGCGACTGTGTGAGGGAGCCAGCCAACAAGAGGGTGAGTGAAAGAAGATGACAATTCATGTCAGTGGGGATAAAAGGGAAGTAGCTGATTCCAAAGTGTTGATTCCCGTAATCCACTTCTGCTTTATTTCAAATAGATCTCTAGAATGCGCGCCCAATTGAACATTTAGACAAACTCTTTAGACGTTGAATAGAGTTTGACAGACATGCCAGGAAGCTTTCCTTTTCATATATTTATAATCAGCTGTGGCACATGATACAGTCATACGAGGTATACTCAAAATGACAAAAAATAACTTGAAAGCTCAAGGTAAGTGGCAATATGGTTGTCACATGGTGATCTGGAAAAGGCTTGCCCCCCTAAAACCATGTCCATAAGCATATTTTATTGGGGATCATTGGGGATATAGAGAAACTAAGTTGCTCTCAAGGGCTGTCTGGTATACCAAAGCAAACACTCTGGCTGGATTCTTGGCACAAAGTTGAGCTTGTTCACAGTTAAGTTTGTCCTCTACCAGGTCTGCCTCATGTCTCTGATGTTGTAGCGGTGTTCATGGGCAGGATCTCAAGGCATAGACATAGAAAGGACGGTTGCTGGTTGGAGAACATCAGGGTCTGTTGGTTCCTTTAAGCCACAACCTTCAGGGTGGACTGGAGTATAGAGCTACAACAGTGACAGCTTGCAGCGACACCGAAAAGAGATTTGGCATTGTGTAATCAAACATTGATTAAAATGAGAATGTCATCATAAGTTTTTACTTTCTAACAACGTTTGACTTTTCAATGTCTAATTTTCTCAATGCCAAATCTATTTTTCGATGTCATCGCAAGGGATTTTTCAATGTTTAATTTTTCAGTGTTTGATTTTACAATGCCAAATCTCCTTTCAATGTCGCTGCAAGCTGTCACTGTTGTAGCTCCATACTGGAGCGGTTAACCATGGAGTGTCAACTAGCTGGGACGCGACTCAGCTGATCTAAATCTGGTACCATGGTTCTCAACCAGAATATGCCAGATTGCAGGATGTTAGTTATAGATTGGGGTTGCAGTATTAATCCCAACAAGAGCAGTTAAATTATATTTGTGTCTCTTTCATGGGTGATAGTAGAATGGAGTAATAAGTGGAAGACAGTATGGTAACTCGCCTCCAGCACTTCAGGCACTCCTCTGGTCTGTTATGAAGAAAGAGCTGAGCCAAAAGGTTAAGCACTGAATTTACCATTCAGTCTACATTATAGTCCACCTATAGTCATAGCATATGAAACGTCATCCAGTCACAGCAATTAATAAAATCTAACTTAAGACCAATGAATGAGATTGAAGCTCTGGCATTCAGGGTAAGTGTGGAGTGGAACCACTGCTCCACACACCAAAAAGAGTTGTTTGCTGTAGTTTGGGCATCAGGATGTCTACTGGATGCCCCCCTACCTTGGGAAGTTTTCTGAGCTCCTCCCACTGGAAGGAGAACCTGGGTTGGACCCAGAACGGACAGATAGGACTATATTTTCCTTCTGGTCCAGGAACACCTTAAAACTCCCCAGAATTTGATGGAGAGTGTCCCTTAATAGAGGGATGTCCTAACATCAACCCGCGAAAGAGGGAAACAAATGGATGGATAAACCCTTGCTTAGCTAATGTTTTAACATTGAAACATAACATTTAAATAACAATAACAAATCATAATTATTTACAAATGAGTGGATAATTAAATTTTACATAGGCTAGGATAAACAACTGGACAATTTTATGCATATCGTGATTAAATATTACAGTTTACAGTGTATCTTAAATGCTATTTGAGTAGTTTACACAGCCTATTTGTATTATTTCTTTTACTTTGCATAATTAAACAACTTTGCAAGGACAAGATTTCTTTTGTCAAGACCATTTTATACTTCTTGAAGTGGGCACATCTCACATGGATTTATCAAAGTAAACAGAAGAGAGCCTCCCTTTGGCAATGGACTGTACTGACTAAAACACTTCAGCTGACAACAGGTTATCTCACGGCACATTACTCACTGAGTCACTTCTGATTCTTTAAACAAACACCTGTTTGACACATTCAGACACATTGTGTCTGAAACAACCACATCACACGGTTCATCAACACATTGACTACGGCAGAATTTAGCACGCTTTAACTTGCGAAAGCTAGCTTCAGAAAACATAGGACATCAATATCTAACTGCATGGAAAAGTTTTGTGATGTGCTGGAAAAGACTTGAGACCTTATTAAAACAGCTTGGCAACAAGAGTATTGAAACTCTAAGTAAAGTTAAATCACATGACTAGAGTTTCTGTTTTAAGTATTTTTGACAAACTCGTTTTTGCACGTTGTAAACATGTTTAAAATATAATTTGAATTAGATTGAAATGTGATTAAACCCCAAGTGACACGGTTTGAAACTCGCTAAAATAATGCATCATGTCTTAGAAAATTTGAAGTCCTTTTAACATGGAAAGTGCCAGAGTGGCCAGAATCTTTCCTCCAGCAGGATGAAGCATAAAGAATCATAGCAACCCCCCCACCCAACTATTACTGCACTCTGCTTAGGTTCCTAAATTTCTCCTTTACTTCCAAGAAATAATATAATACAATAAAAAAAGTATTTTAGATTGTGAAAAAGACATACAGTGATGTTGGGCAGACTTAAGTAGTGCTATCTCGTTTAAGTTCACTAATTTAAACTGCAGTTGGCAAGCTTTGAGTTGTATCTCTGTAAACCAGCTGAATGCATGCTCTGTGCAGAAAACCTAAGTAAACATATCATCTAATATAAGCTTGTTAGAACAAACCCTTAAAAAACTACCAAATTAAATGATTTGAAATCCATATTTTTGTTTATACCACAACAACAATAATTCCATGTTATAGACCACTGTAATAATAAATGTTACATTATGATAGCAGCATTAGTAGTAATTGTTGCTTTCCAATTCTAAATAACTATTAAATATTCCCACATATGTTAGTTTCCCATTTTGTTTAAATACTGTAATACAATGGCATGTTTACTTTGTTCCAGTAGCGTTGCCTGGACATTCCTGGCTCTAACCCCTGAATGTTTCTCATCAAGCCCCGGATCTTTTTCTCACCTCATTCTCACCCAAGAAAAAATAAATTTCCATCAACTGAGCCAATAATATTGAGGAAGAAGGATGTTTTATAAATTCCAGGCGTCAGTGAATGCAACAAAGGCATGACGCTATGACCGATCAGACACGAAGTTGTACGAAAGCGGGGATTTATCCATGTTTTATTGGCTGACAGGTCTGATACTACTGGGCTTGAAAGGGTGACGTAATAACCGTACTGCATTGTGGGATACCTGGGCATCGGGAAACAAGCTTATGTTTGTTTACACCGCCTTCATCCACAACACTGTCTTTATTTTCTGTTCTTTTGTTTTAAAAAGTTAAAAGATGGCACAAACGTGCTGTGTCATTAACTTTCACACTCATTCACACGATCGCTTCGGGAAAAAGGTTTTTCAGCTAACCAACATGGAATCAAAGCCAAGGAGCTCGAATTTCTGAACTAACATATGCCGAACGGACCCTGCATAGCTGCCGGGAGATGTCCAAACACCAACGCCATATATTGGCAGATGTGTGTGTTTACGGACATTTTCAGACTGGGAATCAAGGCTTGTTGTGCTGCTGTTTTACACAGAGCTTTTACCAGGCTGCTAACGCTAGCCTAGCTAGATGAGGCTAGCAAAAAATGTAAGCATACAGGAGACCCTTTGTGAAAGTTTCCTGCTTCATAAATAAATTAACCAATAAGCCCATAAATATTTCCAACATGAATGCAGAGTGGATGCCTTGCTTAAAATAATTGTAAACAAATTTACCCAGGTTTGAGGAGTCCTAGAAGAAAATTGACATCAGGCGAGAAAGAAGTTGCTGGCAGTGGGTAGCAAGACTCCGAGCCACCTCATGAAACAGGTAAACAAGTGATTTAATGTCTTTGAATCTATGTAACCATCAGGCAGCTCATTCTTGATAATGCTAAGTTACTCATACTGTTAGCTAAACTGTCAGCCTTGCCCTTCTCTGTTAAATTATGCCTGATGAAGAACAGATGATCATGGGAAAACAGCAAGTGAAAAGAAGGAAAGAGGCAGAGATGAGGAGGAAAACCTCAAATGTAAGAAGGAAAGATTAACTTTATTGTTACATAATAGAAAGAAATGTGACATGTTTGACACTAATGTTTATAATCAAATTATTCAAGTCAGGAAAAGTTACGTATTTTTTATTTTCCTGGCTGTTTTATACTACTTAATGGTTCTGTTTTTAATTAACACCCTAACAGTTTAATGCTAACACTAAACATCTGAGAATCGACTTAGAGATTGGACACTGATTTTCGAATCCCCCCCCCAAAAAAAAAAAATTAACAGAAAGCAGTAAACAGACAAGTGAGAGAAGGAAATCGAGTGATGAAGTGTGCGGGGAAAAAGGGAAGAGATATTTCGGATGATAGCGAGGTACAGTAAATACTACGGCACGATGTTTCTTCTGAAAAGTGCAAGTGAGTGAAAACACTTCATGTTTACCTTTTTTGCAGAAGATGTACAACAGAGAGCAAGTTGTGGAGAAAGACAGCATCAGTATGGAGAAGTGAAAGGTACAGCACCATACTGGATGACATTTGTGTGAAAATTGCCTGAGTGAAAGAATGAAAACCTACAGATTATTTAAAAACTGTATTATTGCATATTTTCTGTTGTCATTAAGAACACATCACCTTGTTTTTCTGGCAGCAGAAGGTGGACGGAGTGAGCAGATGGAGAGAAGAGGTCCAACCTGACACAGAACTAACCTTTGTGCTTGCCAAGGAAAGAAAACTGAAACATTAAAATAGTTGTTACCTGCTGACTAAATTTACCATCCTTAATATTATCTCTTAATATTAATACCGATGTTAGAGTTGTTGTTTACATTGCCAAGAAAATCGAAAAATAATATTACATTTGAAGTACTTATTGCAGTATTTTGGCTTTAAACAAGGTGCCACAATGCTCAAGAAAGCTTAAATAAAGTTTATTTTTATTTTTTTCACCTGGTAGGTCCCTCAGATTCCCCTACGAGGGGGTGGGTTGGGGTGGGCCCAGCCCCCAACATTCCCAGGCCCAGGAAATGCCCCTGCTCTGTACTGAGGCAATCTGATACCAGCTATTGTATTCTTGTGATGTTTTTGTAGTTTTATTTTTATTGAAATGATTCCAATGGATGCCAAGCCAAATTGAAAATTATTGGTGGTTGTTTTTACTTTTGTGATTTCTTTTTCTTAATTTTTTTGTGGATATTTAACTAGTCCATTCTCCTGTAGACAGCTACCCTCTCAGCAGAAAATATGATTTTGTAAATAAAACTTAGATTTAGTATTATTTCCCTCTCCAGTATGATTTGTTTTTTCACAGCAATGTTCTGCCTTTCTGAGGGAGAGGCTGTTTTTGTCTCGTGCACATTTTTTTAGCATTGCTAGGGGGCAGAACCTGTCAGCCATTAGACATGTCTGAAGTCTAATGCTTTCCAAATCTCAAGCTAGACGTTTTTCAAACCAATTAACTTTAGCTCCCTAAATCTTAACAACATAATGTCTCATGAGAAGCAAAAACATGTTTTTTTTCTGGAGTAAATGTTATATTAAAACTTTAGGAAAAGTGAAAGATTTAGGTTAAGAAAGCACTGCAAGGGTTCCTCTTCATGCATTAAGATAATTTCATGTCAATAAAGAACATGAGAGGTTTTGCAAAGTTCAAGCAACCTCATGTGTAATGCTGCGCCCTTGTGGACAAATTTTGGTCTAGTCGTGTTCCAGTCTTCAAACGTGCAGGCTGGATCTTTAGAGTGCATTCTTAATGTTCAATGACACCTCTAATCTTGAAGCCATCTGCAGCCGGGTTACCTACATTCGCTCTTTTACCTTAACTAAGAGAAAGAAAACGGCTAAGTTGAGTAGAGCCTTCTGTCAGTCAACAAGTAAATGCACTTACAGAGCCCCCATGACACTACATCCCACGCTGACCTTGACTGTGGTATGAATGAACAGTAGGAGGATCCAATAGAACAAAACCACAAAGCTTCACTATCAAACACTGCAGACGTGTGTGTGTGTGTGTGTGTGTGTGTGTGTGGAGGCAGAAACATTTGATTTCTTCTTTTCAAAAGCACCACACATACAAAAACGCATGTTATTAGAAAATATGCTATCAGTGGATCTGCTGGGCTTCTATGGCCATCTGTCTGTTCGACTGTCCCCCTTCCTGCTGAGCTGGGCCTGTATGGATTGTTTTATGATGACATATGCATTGTGCCTTGAGGGCCACCTGACATTCCTTAACATGAACTCCCGTCTCTCTCTCACACACACACGCACACACACAAACATCATCAACAACACCTCAGCCGACCTCGCAGCCCTCTCTCACTGCAGGCAACAGAGAGCACACACACCTTTTTACCTGCCTGTTTTATTCCTTTTACACCCTGACGCACCAGTCAATCGGCCAGCCGAAGCTCAACAAAAAATCAGACGCAGGCTACAGATGCACGGGTCTGACGCAGAAACACAGATCCTCTTTAAAACAACTGCCTCTATATGTGGTGTGGTCCTGACATATCAAAAGTGAATCAGTAAAACTCAGCAGGTCAGACCTGGTGGAAACTGGTCAAGAAAAGCCTGAAGGGTGCGCCTCTGCACAACTGTCCCAGACTGTCGTTGTGTATTTTTCTTTAGCCACAAAAACAAAAATGTTTGAAATATTCCTTAATATTGCTCTTAAAGGAAAAACATGTATTCTAAATTAAGATTTACCACGTCAAATACATTAGATAACTTTCTTAAAGACTGCGTACAAAATATGGTCAAGTGATCATTAATCTTCAAATAAGAAATGCACTAATCAATAACCGACAGATTATAATCAGACTTTCTTTTCTTAAGGGTCTCTAATCAGGAATTGATACATCATATAAGGAGACTTTTCTGCCCCCAATTCATTGAATACATCAAAATGAAGAACCAGCATTGTGTTTGGCCAGGAAATACTATACATATACCACCACAATGTAGTTTAATGCAGTTTTTTTTTTGAGTTATAAATATAAAAATCAGGGAAACGTGTTGATGTATAAATATGATCTTTGAAATATAAGGATCTATAAAGAGTTAGCTGTTGGTTTTCTTCTAGCCTTAGAAAAAAGTAGTCGGTTAAAATCGTAATAAGCAGAAAAGTGGTTAAAGGAAACCAGACATCAGAAGAAATCGGCCATATCTAAATGCTATTCATTGTTAAGTGTTCAGGAGTTTTTCCCTCTGGGCACAAAAACAAAAGGATATCAATTGTTATCTTACAGACTGAAAATAAGCATTTTTCCAGAAAAAAACAACAACATTGATTCGAAAGAACTTTTATGTAGCATTCTTCAAGCCTTCATGGACTACACTGTGAAATGAAAATGATGACAAAGGTATAATGTATAATGAAAACATGTAAAGCTGAGTAAATAAATAAAATCGCAGACTGGAATGAGACAGGGACAGGAGCGGAGAACCCACGTGTCAAACTCACCACCACAGTCCGATGATGTTGACCGGACAGAGCAAGATGAAGAACAGGGCCAGCTGGATCCGTGAGAGCCGAACCGTCATGTTGACCGCCGCAATTCCACCCAGGAGATTGTTCACCCCCCTCCGACAAACTTTAATGTGACGACTTCAGCCAGCAACAAGTGTGGGGATTTCTTAAAATCATAGGAGGTCCCAATTGTTTGTTTGTTATTTCTCTGACGGCGCGGATCAGTCAACGCTCTCTGGGAAGTGTCCGTCACGGCGTGCGCAAAAGTCCAACTCCTCTTCAGCCGGGCGCATCTTAATGCGCAACGAAGTCGGTCAAGTGGCTAGAGAAGTGATGTCCGCTCGCAAAGGTGTGGTGAACCTCTTCATTATCGCTGTGCCGTGGCTGCCGCGGCGCGGTTACATGGTTTCAGTGTGGTCCAAGAAAGGAAGAAACTCTGCGCACGGAAGATATCCAACAATAAGCTGCGGGAAGCGGAGTTCTGTCAGGACGAGAAGCGCAGCTGAAGGTGAGAAAGTGCCTCTGCGCAGTCAGATGCCGAGCGCGCTCTCCGCGCTCTGAGCGGACGCGCCGGTTAAGAAGTTGGTGAAATAATAGGCAGCGCCCACCGGCTGCAGGTAGAGGCGACTCTCCTCCCGCTCAGTCTGCGAGCGTGTTTTCTTTGGATGAGAAGTGGCTGGAAAAATGAGCTCGTCTTCTTCCACCTTGGTGTGACGTCGCTCCGGGCGAGGTGAAATCCTCGCTGTAACTCAGACACGGAGAGGGAGAGAGAGAGAGAGAGAAGGGAGCGTGTGAGTGTGAGAGAGAAAACTACAATTAGTTTCAGGAGGAGCCGGCCTGAGTTCAGCGCAGGGTAAACTCAAACATTTGCTGGTCCGAGGTACATGCAAACGTAAAAAGTTAAATTCTCGCACAACACGCCGAGAACATGCAAAGGTTACGCACATGGCATATTTATAATCTGCATAAATTATGGCAACAAAGGCATCATTTTCAATCAATTTAATAATTTCTGCCTCTGTCTGAGATTAAAGCACACAGTAACTAAATCAACCAGCCCTTTTCTTTGGTTTTCATGTTTGAATTAGATTATTTATTTTTAAATGTAATATCTTTCCGTTAAATAACATACTTAATTAAGCTTCACATGCAAGTTTAAGTTAACAGTCAACAACTGAGAAATGTGACCAGATTCCAATGTTCCTTGAAATTACCTAATCTATTATTTACAACAAGGAACAAGGAAGAGATAAATGAGCATCCTGTTTAATCATTGTCATCCTATGCTATATCATTAATATAATATGGATATACAGCGTTGCATGTTTTGGAAGGTGTGACATGATAAAACGATCAAAAGTAAAAAAATAAAATAATATAAACACTATATTGCAGCCAAACACGGTGGTGGTGGTGTGATGGTCTGGGGATGATTTGCTGCTTCAGGACCTGGCTGACTTGCTATAACCGATGAAACCGATACCTAAACGAAGGTTTTGGAGGGGCCTAGTTAAAGCCATTCCTGCAATAAAAAAAAGAAAAGAAGTAGAGATAGAGATAGAAATCTAAAATAATAACAATTCTGCAAAGAAGAGTGGGTCGAAACATCTCTGAGATGTATTGCCAACTATCTCAAATGATCGATGGCAGTTGTTGCTATGAAGGAAGGAACAACCAGTTATTAGGTTTAGGGATAATTTGCTTTTACACTAAGTGGTGAAAGTGGTGAGGTAGGTTTGCATATCTTTTCTTTTAGAAGTGAAATTATCATCTGAAAATAGATTTTTGTACTTACTCAGGTTATATTTGCCAGACATTTACAAAAAATAAAATGAAACAATGCTGAAAGAGAAGCAAAAACCAAAGAAACCAGTAACAAGCAAAAACGTTTTCACTGCAGATAGACAGACAGATTTCTTTTTTCTTTTTCTTTTTTTTGCGCCCTCATGCCACTCCACTCAGTAAGATGTCGCCCTGGGCGGTGATATCACCCATATCAAAAATCGCCCAAGGCCCCCTTTCAAAAAGCTTTTCCAAAGAACTCTTTCTTCTTTTTTCTTTTTCGTTTACAAATTACGTGCACTATATCAAGTATTAATAACTGGTTCTGCATTGGGGTATGTTAGCCTATCGTTTTATTTGGCCAAGGGCACATGCACTGAAACTCAATACCACTGTACTGTGGTCGTCCATAAAAGCCCTGTCACCAGACTTCGTTCCACAGCAATGATGCAGTTAATCACAAGAGCATTCGCTGGCAAAGTGACTCAGACATGTACCACTGTATCTCATTAAGCATCTTATTTGTGTTTTTTGATAGAACAACATGCATAATGGACTTAAATAATCCACAGTTGGTTCGCCCTTTTACTTTTTTTAGTGGGAAAATGAAAGCTTTGAATGTTTCATTGTTTAAAATGTAACATATTTTCCCATTCAGAACATTTATGAACACCTGACTGTCACCTTATGTTTACAAAGTTTCATTTTAGATCATGATAATTCAGTCTGTTTTTACCAATAGGCAGATTAATGAAAACTGGTGGACTAAAAGCAGCTGTTTTGTTCTTCGCTGGAGGCTTCCCAAGCAATCACCATGTAGGCATTGTGTAAATCTGTTTGTAGAAGGCTGTTTACATGTAGTATTAGTGTGGAACTTAAGTAATCTATCCATAACAGATCCAATGTATTAATTTACTCCCGTCCTAAAAAGGTATAATTTATGGTGACCACCTGAATCTGCCAACTTAGAAATAAACACTTAGTGACATGATCCCTAAACTGTGAGGAGCTACCACCTCTATTATCTGTCCAGCAAAATGCTGTTTTACAATTGAAGACTAAAAATGAATAATTACAAATGCAGACAGTCAAAGTTTAAATTTGGTGGGGTGTGTGTTAAAAGCTGCATTTCAACACAGTTTTGACAGGTTTAGACATATAATGGCTGGGCTTGACTAGGCTTTTGACTAGGCCATCTAACATGAATATACAGTACAATGAAATATTGTAGCTCTGGTTGTATGTTGAGAGTCTCTGTCCTGCTGGAAGATGAACATAAAGATCAATCTTAAATTGCAGCTTCTAACATGTTTTCTTCCAGCATGGCCCAACAAATATCTCCAAACATCTTCCTGTTACCTCTGACCAGCTTCCCAGTCTCTGCTTTTGAAAGCCTCCCACAGGATAATACCGCCACTACCATGTTTCAGGGTGAGGGTTCAGTAGAGGAACAAGTCCTCTATGAGCTGTTCATAGGGAGAATAATTTCTAACCTAACCTTATATTAAACCTCCGCACAACTTTCTGCCTGGCCTGTCAACAGTGTTCTTTGTTTTACCTAGAACACTTCTATCACCTGAAGAATGTTTCCAAGACTAACGGATTGATGTCCCAACGAGATCTAGATCCACACGTCTATCTTTAGTTGCATTGATTACTCCAACAGTGTCTTCACAGGTCTGCCCAAAAAAATCAATAAGATAACTGCAGCTGATCCAGAAGGCTGCTGCTCATGTTCTCACTAAAACCAGGAAGATCAACCCAGTTCTAAGGTCCTTAAAGTGGCTCTCTGTAGCTTAGATAATTTGCTTTAAAATACTTCTGACAGTTTATAAATCACTGAATGGCTTAGCACCAAAATACATTAAAGACCTGTTGTTGCTGTATTAATCTTCCAGACCACTCAGATGTTCTGGTCTAATCTTCATACCCAGAACCAGAACCAAACATGGAGAAGCAGCATTTAGTTCCTATGCTCCACAAATCTGGAAAATGCTTCCAGAAAACTACAATACAGCCGAAACAGTCTCCAATGTTCTTTACAGGATAGAAGAACATTTTTGATAGTTTGTGTGCACTAACACTCATTTGGCATTAGGGAGGTCTTGGTGGAAATCACCCAAAAAGGCTTAATGGTGGTATTTTTGCAGTTAGCCCTGCTGCTTAAAGGTCATATCTACAACTTTTTCACCAAAACAATACATTTTTCAAAAATAATACATTCACAGAACGTGTAGAGTGGTGCAGAAGAAAAGTATTAATTTAACAGAAAGATGAATTTATAATATATAAATGATTGTTTTACACATTTTGACATGGGTTAAATATGGGTCCAACATATAAATGTTTACTTCTGATTATGATGCCAACATCTACACAAAAGGATTCTGCACCCATAGGAATAGTAGGTTTAAGTCACGTGACACGGAGCGCAGGCGTTGCCAGATCCTAGCTCCATGGTAACACTCATTAATAGCTTCTCCTCAGCGTTACATTTCTCAGATTCAAGCGGACCAAAAAAGAAGCAAAACGAGGTGAACATCGGTCAAGCTTTTGAGCGTCGGTGCCAACTTAAAGAAGCATGGGGCCATGCGGAGGTTGCTGCTTTCATTCAGGACAGGTAAGTTAAATGTTTGCTAATGCTAAGGTCAGCCAGTATCGGAAAATTCCCCCCCTCCAACATTTTGCCATCATAGATATGATTCTGAAAGATCAACAAAAGACTACCCTCTTGACAATTCTCTTCTCTGTCCACCTCCGGAATTTGGCAGACCTGGCAACCCGCTGGCAAACAGTACAATTGTAGGTTAGAATGAGAGCAAGTGCGCCACCTACTGGCCCGTAGTGATTAAACTTGTAGCTATCTTCTTTTAACCATGCCTGCAAGTTGAATTCTGGCAGTTTTTGTGTATTCACAAACACACGAGAATCCATCTTGCTCTGGCTTCAACCGTTGGTGTACGAACCAAAAATGGTTTGGGCCAATCATGTTGCAGTATTGTGATTTAAGGTGGGGCATACCGCTGCGACAAAAGCAAGAGCGGCTGAGCCCACAGCCGAGCCAACATAAACATGGCAGCGGAGGAGGGCGCGCTCGTAGCCGCACATCTGTTTTGTAAAAATCCACCATTTCGCCTACATAGAATAACAGCAAAAAGCGTCTTTACTAGTTTACCTTGCTGCGGTTTCTAATAGCAGCTGCTGCTTATGTTTTAATTTGACACCATGACTGACTAAAACCAACCTTTGGTAGGCGGGCAGTAGGTGTTGCTTCACCCAATCAGCTCAGAGAATTCTGCTGAACGTCCCTATTTTCCCTGAACGGATTCAGTGGGAACGGGTCCAGATTGATAATGTGAAATGTGAAGAACGTAGAGTGCTATACGTTATCAATCTGGCTGGCCCGATTAATCTCATTTAAGTATTTATAGGGGTTTTCAGAACGCAAAAAAAGAAAGTAGACTTGTTAATCCAAGGTGATGTATTTACCATGCTTTGTTGTGTTCACCTTACTCTCCTATTGAAATTTAGTTGAAGCCAAAAAAATAATGTCAGGAGTTTTTCCATGTTTAGTTTCTTGTTGGAAGATACATTGGTGTGACCAAATATTATTCGTCATTTTGGGTAGAAAGATAGGAAATATTTTTTTTTTCACTTCTTGGGATTTAATTTAAGGAGATCTTGTCATTTCTAGGTTGTAATCAAGTGCACAAAACTAAACACCATAGATTTCCCCTTGTCATTATTTATGTAGCAAAAGAAAATGCAGAACAGTTTTTTCTTTAAAATTAGAAACCTCCTAAAAACTATAGATTTGTTCAAAAATATTTAAAATATCAGACTTCATAGGGTTTATCATGAATGTATTTTGAATGCCAGAAAAAAAAAAAAACTATTAGAACTTTTGGGCTGCATCAAAACCTTTTGCTCATTCACCTGTTATTTGTTACTGCATATTTAATGCACTAGAGCACCTATAGAAAAAAGAAAAACACATGCAAACTTCGTAGACAACTCCTAAACCATTCCAGTAATTTTGAGCATTGGTGCCATATAAAAATAAAAAATAAAAACTAATGCAGGTCCAATAAAATCCCATTGGATGACTTTTTGAATATTTTACAGTTTGTTCTAGCCAGTACTCACTTTTACATTCAACTACCTTGACGTTACCAAATAAACACAGCTGTAACAGATGTTGCCGACATGTGGACCATTCGTTGAGATACAAACTAAGATGAAATACACGAAGTGATATATTTGATTCCTTAAAAACGTCATGATTTTAGAGGGTACAGACCAGTTCGATTTTTTTTATTGGCGTCATTTAAGATCATTGCAACTTGAGCTGTGGTATGTTTCAATTTAAGAATAAGCCCAACACATAATTTACTATATATCACATCAGGTACATTTCATGATGTGAAAGATATTCATGCTCCTGGAATCTAGTTATTCAATAAATCAGTAGCAGTTCTTTCCTGGAGTTTTGATAACACATCATCATAAAATCGATCCAAGCAGGACAGGATTAACTTGACTGATGGGCTCATATGAGGATGCTTGTCAGACCCTTTTGATTCTTTAGAGTAAAGGTGTGTTGTGCGCTCAGACTAGCTATTGACAGTCGAATTGTTCCTTTGAAAACCCACCCATACTTCTGTTAGATGGATAAGCCCAATAATAAACAGACGTGGGCATTCCTAGAGACGTGCCTGGAAAAGGTAGAGTCAATGCAGGATTTATGTGTGCTGATAAAAATGTCGGCGCTGCATCATCTAAACGTGTCTTGGTTTAAGGTTTTTTTCGACAGGAATTTGCAACGATAGTTTGTTAAAGGCTGAGCGGACCGGTGTTTCTCACACTTGGGCCTTCTCTACCGAACTCCCCCACCACCGCCGCCACCTCAGCCAGCAATGGCGACGTTGAACGGCACTGTGCCTCTGTGTTGGGAGGGAGAGTCGGTGACCTCCAAATGCTCTTTCTCCTTTGCACCTCAATGTATTGGAGCAGCTGGACTTGTAGAACCAAACAAGCAAAAAGCGTTTGAACCACCTGTAATGTTTATAATGATCCATATACGCTCGTACTTTGAAGTCTCGACACCGAGGTGAAGACACGAACTGCTGTGTGGTTGTTGGGGGTAATGTAAGGTGGAAATATACAATCGTTGATGCTGTTGATTACGACGCAGTGAATTTGTCCAGTTAAATATTGATCAGACACTTATGTTAACAGTCAATCACAACAGCAATGTAAAAATAAGCACCTCTCTGACGGTATTCATTTTTCCTCTGCTGTATGGCCGGGTCTATAGCAATGCTCGGTTGCACATCTGACGTCAGCGCCTCATTATATGTCGCGGATTGTAAAGCACCAAGTCCTAAAACTTTGTTTTGCCATGTACACGCGCAGACACAAAAATTACGTTTTCAGAAATAGTTGTTTTCTAGTTATGTAAAATGGAGTCATCATGCAGATGAAAGGCCTAAACGCATAACTTTTTGTTTTAGTTTTCACACTTATCCAGCTACGTGTGGACTATGTCTTAAAGTTAAACTTGAACTTTTTAAGTTATAGCATCCGTCTTGACTTTACTGTGTTAACCACTTAGTTTGTAGTAGATCTCTGGTGAACTGGAAGCACCACAACACAGCCAGCTGACTGAGGTTTCCATACTAACAGCTCACTGCACAATTACATCCAAACAGACCACCCAAAGTTTCTCAAATTTTGGATTTATCTGTCCATCCATCTGTGAATAATCCATCCATGTTTTCAAAAGTGTCATTTTATTAGTTATCTTAAGACAACCGCTGGAATTTTTGTAGACTTTTTTTTAACAACGTCACCATATAATAGAGCTGCACTGGTCTACAGATTTTCTTTACACCAAAACCTCCTGAACTGAAATACAACTGAGCCTAGAGCCAAATTCATCAATTCTAATTGCTAACTCAAATATGGTCAACAAGTCCAGGAGAGTAAAACTGCACTTATTCTCCAAATGTAAATCTTTTTCTGGTTTAACAGTCTTGAAAAAGGGAAAATTAATAAACCACAATGATTTTCTATCCTCCTTATGGCATTTTTAGTGTCCACTCAGAGAGAACGCTTTGTCCTATGAACATCGCCGAAGTACCTTATTAATATAACCACTGACTGCAAATCAAAATATGATGGCCGATAAAAACATCACAATATATTTATTTTGCTGATGCAATTTAAGGCTTATATTCAAAGAAGAAAGCAGAATATTACAAAAGTAGACAAACTCTGTCTACTAAGCGTAGACAGTCAGATGGGACCTTTTTGTTCCAAATACAGAAATATAGGTTCATTTTAAATAATTACTGCCAAAAAAACATGGCGCCATCTTGGAACACCTTGAAGACCTTGCCATCTCTCCATTGATTAAAGGGACCACCTAACGATGTCGCTGCCAATGTGAGAGCCGAATACAAACACAAATTTAAATAAGAACATAGGAAAACGTTAATGACAATTCTTTTAACACAGTGCAGTTAAATTGTGTTTTTGCTTTTTTTTGTCACACCTAAATTGTTTTGATCTTGAGGAAATGTTAAATTAATGTTATAATCAGACAAATAAAACACAAAAACTGTTTTCAAATAAGGATTGTTTTTGTTAGGAGGTGAGGTTGCTGGGCCTGTGTAAAGAAAATGATTGACCCTGAAACCTAAAAGCAGATTTTCCCACCCCTGACGTCATTAACTACCGCCGAGCATTTGTGATATCTGCCATTGAGTCATTTACATAGCTGTGTGGGAATTTTGGCCCACCCTTTTTTTTTTGCAAAAATGTTTTTTTATCCAGCCACACCACCACATCTCGTCACATTTAGGTTCAGTTGGCTTCAAAACCTTCAATAAGGTGTGTTATAACTTCTGACAACATGGAGTCAGGCACCCTAGGCAAGAATTTATATGGCACCTCCCTTGATCATCAATTTACATATGCTTACAAAAGAAAAAAAATGGCATTGTTTTTACTACTGTCTTTGATTTATACAATAACAAATCACCCAATTGAAAAGCTTAACAAATTACAAATAAATACAAAATAATCTAAACAAAATAAAACATATTAATACCCCTGCCACAAATCGTGTATGTGAATGAATAATAATAGTACCTTAATAAATGCGCAACTCAGTGTGTTAATATTATTGGGCATTGGTTTACATTTGAATCTGTTATCTTTTCCATTTAAAGAGTAAACAGTAATAACTACTTTTATTATAATTATATTGACAGTGATTTTTATAGTGAATTTGTGAAGTGTGTGCTAACGACCACAGCACCTTCAGCATTTGCCTATTGCCAAATGGGCCAGCTGGCTCTAAGTGAGTGTGACTGTATTTTCTGGGGAAATGCAAGCAGCTTCCCATTGGAGAAATAATATTGCACCATTTTTGAGTGTTTACTGTAAAAATTCACTTTGTGATGCAGACTAATGTAGCCATTGCACATATGAGATTATGCGCGTATGTGTATGTGCAGGTATCTAATGTGTAAATCAAATCTCTGGTCCCTATATTTAGCCAAATTTAATTTTAATTGCACCTTCACACCTTGTTTTTCTCAATATGTTCAGACATTTTACATCCATTTTCACTCCAAAGAGCACATTATGTAACCAAAACACAAAACTACATGTCTGCTGCATTGATGCTTGACCTTAACAGATGCAACTAAATTAGAAAGGTATGGAAATTGAGTTCTCCCACAATGATCCTTAAATAGCTGCGAGCTTGTTGTAAATTTAAGCCTGACAGTTGCACCACAGTTTACTGAATGTTCTCTATCAACCACCTTGCCCCTCTCCTTCCTCCGTGGTTTCTCTCCCATCTTGTCCCCTTCTCTGCTGGGTGAGTGTGTTTAGTTAGGGAGGGCTGATTCTTCATACTTGGCTGAGGCTTTATGGACAATAAAGATCTGATTTCAAAGTCCAGCAGGGTGTTAGGCCTGGGGTCTTGGCTCAGCTTTAGTTGCCTGCTGGGAGGAGATACTGTGCAGCTCCCAACCAGATGGCCATTAGCCCACATACAGTAGATTCATATTGTTCCCAGTGTGTGCTGGTGAAATGCTTGTGCGTAAGCAAGCTCCATTCTTCACCATCACGGTCATCAAGTTGCACTGCGCCCCTAAAAATGACTCAGCATCAGTATGTTCTAACTTTGACGCTGCATTTTAGAGTAGATTTACTATTTTGCTAACAAAAACTACAGAAATATCTGCATAAGTTCCACTCGAGGCTCTTTATTGAGCAGATGCTCAGCAATGGCAAAGGGATTCCAACTTAAGTCGGTGTCTCTGCTTTCGCTTTTCCTCTTTTTTTCTGGACAGCGGTCCCTTGACTTGTTTACTCCTCCGCTGTTCCATTTTGATCACACAGCTTGGATTGGAGATATGTGACATGTTCCACACGCATGTATAATACATCTGTGGAGACTTAGGTCAGCACTGCAGAGGAAACCGCCCTGATGGATATGGAGCTTTACTAAGACCTGCCAGCAGCGCATTTTTTAGTCATTACATTAAACTTATAACTCGGGGGTTTCAACATAATAAGTTGTTGTCTGAGAAAAGACCGAGAGGAGTAGAGCAAGGATTTACAAGTGGCGTGAATAAAGCTGTAGGTCGCAGCTCAGAACAAGCCACAAGGTGGAGACATTTTTGCCCAGAACTTCTCTTAAACCTGAACTCGCTACCACCAAACAGAGGAGTACAAGAATCTTGGTGTCTTATTCACAAGTGATTGCAGGATGGAAGCAAGAGATGAAGAGTTGGATTATAACGTATTGAGAGAGAGATGCTCCTGTTTAAAAAAGAGCTGAACAAGAAAGTAAAGCTCTCTGTTTAGCTGTCTATTTATGTTCTGTCCCTCAACCCGGGTTGAGATATTCATCATGACGCCAGGAACGGGATTCCGGATTCAAGCAGCTAAAATGAGCTTCCCACATTGGGTGTCGGGAGACAGATTTATTCGGCAAGTTTGTGGGTACAAACAAGGAATTTGACTTTGATTTCCAATAGCTCACATCATGTAAAAAAAACAGGCAAACAACAGCAAGCAGAACAGCAAACTACACAGAAAAGACATTATCCAGGTGAATAAAGGCAAGAACAGGGGCAGTTTGTACAGGAGAAGTTGTTTTCCCCAGCAGAATAGCTGGCTACCCAAATTCTAAAGAGTTAATTGCCCTGATTTTAGCCATCAGCGCTTTGTTGCGCCGACCTGAAGGTAAAAGTCTGAGTAACCTGTGACCAGGATGAGAGAGGTTGATGACACATGTTGTCAATTGGCGCTATATAAATAAAATTTAACTGAACTGAAATTTAATTGAATTTTTTCAAATTTAGTTTTACATTATCATGGTATCTTTAAATTAACTGTCATGTTTTTACTTTTAGATGTGTACTTAAAATAAGGCTTTTAGTCAGCTCTTTTTTAAACAGGAGCATCTCTCTCATACTGAGCCAGCATGAAGCAACAGTGGAGAGGAAAACTCCCCTTTAACAGGGAGGAAAACATCCAACAGAACCAGAATCAGGCTCAGTGTGAACGGTCATCTGCCTCGACCAACTGGGGGTTAGAGAAGACAGAGCAGAGACACAGAAAGCACAGAAGCTCACATTGATCGAGGAATCCTTTCTATGTTAGATGGTAATAGCGGGTGATCTGCCTCCCCTGGAATGATGTCACAGCTAACAGAATGCCAGACCAGATGTACCTACTATGAAGGAGAAAAAAAATGACAGAGAACAAAAAGTTAAAAGCTGAAATAATAACAATGTAAATTGGAGAACAGTAGGAGAACTCAGCAGAGTGAGAAAAATAGACCCTGATGTTCTCCAGCAGCCTAAGCCTATAGCAGCATAACTACAGAGATAGCTCAGGGTAACATAAGCCACTCTAATTATAACCTTTGTCAAAAAGTTTTAAGCTTAGTTTTAAAAGTCTCTTAAAAATCTGTAAATCTAAATAAAAGATATCAAATGGATTTCTGTTTTACTGTGAATGATGTTACTCTTTTGTAAACATGTAACATTATTAGTAGTGAGGGCCCCCTGCTGGTGTGGTGGCTTTGAGCAACTGATTGCTTTTCTCACAGCTTGGTCCGCCTGAGATAAATTCATCACTGTTTGGAGTTTAACCATGCTCAAAATATGTTGCTTTGTTTAATCAATAAATATGCATTTAGTGTCCTAAACATCAAATGTTATTGGCATCTAAATGTGTGGCAAGGATATGATAATATTTTGGTTGGAGTTTGTGCTTCTTGAATGTTAAATATTTTTGTTATTATTCTCTGTGGTTAACATAGAAGTTAAAAAAAGCTAAATGCACCAGTGTCATAGTGCAGCTAAATCCTACAGTATACTGTAGACTGTATCACTTTCTCTTGTAAATCTCTCCAGCGGGCTTACCTGTGGAGAAGAACAAAAATCTCAACATTCACTTGCAAGAACTTGCGGTGTCCTCTTTGGTCTGACATTAATTTATCTTCGGAGCATTGGTTTGGATTATGAAGCGTTCCCTCCCTCTCTTCTCCACCTAGAAAAAGCTAACAGGCCTAACCCCTGTCCTGCCACACCTATCATGTTAAGGCTACGCACACATTCCCCCTCTGACATTGGTTTCATCTGGGCGTGAAACGGATTCCTACTGCTTGCCAAAATGCACCACCTATCTCTCGATGTGACGCTCTTTCACCCCGTTTTTTTTTTTTCTTTCCCCACTTTCTGTCTCTCTCTGTGCCACAGATGTGCCGTTTTTGTTTCCACAGAAAACGCTTGCCCACACTCCAAGTCCTCAAAACACATTCCCAGGCGATTATGATCAGAAATGATTAGAAATCCCACCGGGGCTAATATTTTATTTGACATCTTGAATTAGATCTAAATAAGAAACACATGATGGCCCTAACCTTTTTAAAATAAACCACAGCCATCCCTGGAATCCCCAGGAGAAAAACTTGTTCATGAAATTCCTGCACAACTGGCACACACACACACACACACACTCACATACTGAGAGTGTGAGAGAGGTTGTAGTTTAAATTATTAATACCTCCCGCTGCCACATGATGTTACATGTCTAGAAGCAGGAGGTTTCTTTACATAAAGGACAGAACTGAAGCTAAATTGTAGTCTTGTTTCAGCAAGTAACAAAACCAAAGCTAGGCTGCTGTCAGCAATAGCTCTGTCATTTGGTTGTAGACATGAGTTCTGCTTTGCCTCATAGTGTTTACCAAGTGTCAGCGCAGTGATCCTATCATTATTGTCCTATATAATCAGATCAAAATCAAGTGCACAAAGGATCAAGCAGAGCAATCTGTCATTTAAGGAGATAATTTGTTTCTCTAACTTCCCACTGCTGCAGACAGAGTTGTAATCTTATCATCCGCTCATTCCTTAAGCATTGAAACATCCCGGCTTTAGCGAAGACTTAGCGTGCTACTTTTTTTAAGTGTATGTTTTTCAAACACTGCATTGTTCAAGCTACCAAAGAAAGAAACATGAGTCGCTGAATGGTTTTGACGTGTTGTGTTTTTTTTGTCTGTGTAGAGAACCAATATCCAGCTATCTGAAAATTATCATGTAACAAAAACAGGTCAGACATAGCATGCGCCACACCTCCTTATTTTTTTATCCAATGTTACTGCATTACCGTTACGTTGCCATAAATTGGCCTGTATGGTTACTGTTATATTGTCTTTTAGGTGGTTAAAAGCTTTTCTGGAAATGCAGCTATTGTAATTAGCATGCATATAAAGCCATGCATGGCTGGGGCACCAAAACTGGGTTTAGCCCATGGGCCCACATACTCCTAAATCTGGCCCTGGTTAAGTCTATAGAATAAAAAAAATGGAAAGAGAGATAGTCAAGTCACAGCAAAGTTGGCTCAACAATTATACAGGCTTTCATCCATCTACACGGGCAGTTGTGATTTCCGGTGTATTTCTTGCTGTTCTAGATACTCAGGCCAATTGTTGCAGAAAGTTGACCAAAACAAATTAACTACTGTGTCTTGCAGAAGACTTCCTACCCACTGAATGTTTTCACATTTTATCCTGTTAAAACCACTAACTTAAATGTTGTCTTTGTTTTTTTACATATTTCATATTATTCACCAACACTAACTGACACATAATTGTAACAGGGAAGAAAAATAAACATGGTTTTAAACTTTTAATTGAAAGAGAGGATTAGGTGACGAGTTGCTGCAGAGCTGCGGTTCTTATGGGAGGTGGAAGATTTGACACAGCTGCCCACTTTTCCATGAACCATGAACTTGTTATGTAATTAAACAAGGACATGGGGAAGGAAAATGACACAACCTGACTGCTTTTCTAACATATTTGCATATATGGATAGTTAACATTTTTAACAATACTGAAAATTCTAGTGAATAAACAAGATTAAAACTGAAGAAAATATCTTTTTTCTAATAACTTTTACTACAATGTGTACAAATAATATATAGTTTCAGGAAAGAAAGAAATCATGACATGCACACATCTATTCACACTTAAAATGGTTAAAATCCCACATTGGGAGAATGTGATGAGAACTCAGCATTTTGAATGAGGTTTACACTGTTTAAAACACAGATGTTTCATGTGGGGTGCTCCTGACTGTTGTGGTGAGAGTGAACAACACGGTGGCATTGAAAGAACTTGCTGCGGCCTTAAGAACCAAGATAAGTAACTTATGAGTTCGGTGAGTGATTTTTAAAAGGATTTGAAATTAGCCATTTAACCGATCGCAAAACAGTCTACAACTCCCATCATGCACAGGTGTCGCCATCCAAGTAAGTTTATCCCGAAAAGCGGACCACAAGATGTTAAAAGGTTCTCCAATGTCTCCAAAAGGCCTGAAATGTGTAAAATCAGAAAGAAACTGTACCAGATAACTTTATTCTCTAAAAAAAAAAAAGGCTGGATGTCATGGTTCCAAGGTGCTTTGCTGCAGCCGGGCCTGGCCTGCTCAGCATCGTAGAATCCATCATGAATTATACCATCTACCAGGGGGTTGCTGGAGAGAAATGTGAGCCCATCTGAAAAGAAAAGAATTAAAAAAAAGCTTAAGCAGAATTTGACTCTGCATGACAATGACCCAAATTCACAAGGTCATCCACCAAGGACCGGCTGAATATTGAGAAATTGAAAGCCCTGGGCCTTGAGTCAAAGCCCAGATCTGGACCTCGTTGAGATGCAGGGGGGGGGGAATTGAGAAACGTTGTGTGCAAGAATCTTCTCAAACATTTCACAGCTGAAAGTGAGGAATTAAGCACACTTTCCTAAAACTATCGTCCAAAACTAGAGCACTACAAGAGTGTCTCAATGAAGGCTTTTGAGCCATATGTGGTATCACTAAATATTACGGCGTTCTAGGGTGTTCTAAGTTTTTCTTCACCCAGAAAACTGATTTTAGTGTATTTTGTTTAAAGAGGACTAGAAGGTTAGATCTTGGTGTTTCCCTGTAAAAAAACCCCTTTCCTGTCTACAGAGAAATAGAAAATATGATTTGAAATCAATATGTGAATATTTCTAAACAAACAACTGATTATTTAAATGAGTACCCTAATTTCAAACGACAATATCTGCTCATTACACTTTACCAATGAAAACTATTCTTAAACACAATGTTTGATCAGAAAATGCAGGAAAAAACTGTGTAATATTGTATCGTAGCCAAACAGCCCTTTGATTATTCATTTATTTTGAGTTGTCATTGTTGAACGATAACTCAAATTGCCAGGGTTTGCAGACGCTGGTTCCAGCAAACAGGAAAACCTCACACTATCAAAACACTCCCAAATAATACCATGCAAAGACAAAGTGCCAGCTGGCACCATCGTCTGGCCTCTGAAGGGTAAGGGCCTCCGCACACTGCTGCAGATACAGAAGCCTATTAAGTTGTGTTTTGGAGCCACGCCAATCAGGAAGAGAGTGAACAACAGAACAGTCATACCCAAAAGTGTTGGCAATGAAAAATCATCTTGGCTTTCAAGGCTTTTTGATTTATTCATACGTTTCTATAGCATACAAAAGAGCAATAGTGAAATTTTTTTATTTTCAGTCGTTAACAATTACTGTAACGTCAAATATATGTGAAGACTTGATATTTCTAGAGTTGAAACCTTTTCTTTCTGAACTTTCGTAGTTCTCTTAGGCATGATGAATATCGATTTCTGGGCAAAATCCTAACTGCTGGTGCTTTATTTGTGTGTTATTAGTCCTCTGAGGTGATTAAAGTTTATTGGCTTCTGTTTATCCACCTGCTTTCTGAAAATTGAACACCGGTTCTGAATAGGGCTAAGATCTGAAGGGGTTTTCTTGGCCGTGGTTCCAGAATTTCAGTGTTCACTTTATTCTGACTTTTGCTCTGAGACACGGTGCTCCATCTTGCTGGGAGATACACAGACGATCACCAAACTGGGCCCGCGCTGCTGGAAGAAGTTGCTCTTGGAGGAAGCTTGCATCCAGCTCTTTATCCATGACAGTTGGTTGTGGAGAAACTGCATGTAAACCCACACCCTTGGATGAGAAGCAACCCCACACATGGACTTTATCAGGATGCTTAACTGTTGGCCTTCTTTCAGAAGGAGGATTCATCAAAGAAAATAACCCGTGCACACATTTTCTGCTGCCTATCCTTGTACTTTCGGTGCTGTTCTAGTCTGTTCTTGATTGGATGTTTGGACTAAAGATGCTATTTGCAGCTCACGTCACAAGGCTGTAGCGAAAATGGCCGTGGTGCACTCGTCATATGTTTTTTAGAGTTACGCACTGGTAGCAACACAATTCTGTTGCAGTTGGAGATCATCGTTGTTCCTGCTAGACACTCCTGGATACTTTGCTGTTACTGAATTTCTCATCCAAGGATTATTGAGTTATTAATTGAGTATTATTAAGTTCAAAAAACTTTTTTGAATTTGTTGTCAGGAGCAACTTTCTAAAATGTGAGGCCAATGTGATGCATAGCAATGATAGAAGGCACTTTTTTTCAATTTAACCCTAATCTCTTGGAAATCTTGGCAAATTGTGGTTGAAAATTTAACATAAAATGTTAACTGCCATCACAAAGCCTCACAGTTTTGATGTTATATCCTCAGAAATGCGTGGAGGTTGTGACTGGCAGGTGAAGGCTCCACAGCTGCAGCTCAAAAAGGCTCATCAGGAGGAGCTTAAAGAGGAGTTGGTTCTGTGAGGCAGACGCCAGATTGTTTTGCTCACAAGTGAAAACCGGATTCTGCCGTCAATGTCCGAGTCCTGGCTCCCGGTGGTCTGTTTCCTTGTTCCAAATGTCTCTTTGGAGGAAAGTTGTGTATCTTTCTCTTTTCTTCTCTGACAGCTCTCCTAGTAACAGCTGGACGTCTGTCGCTGCCATCATTTGAACCACCTGCCTCTCCATCCTCCAACGCTTCACCACTCCCCATCATCTGCCTGGAAGGAAAGAGACTGACATCACAAAACCACCATGCACCAGTCTCCTTTCAACCTCTATTCTTTGGATTTGCTCGCCCTCTCCTGGAACTCCAATTTCCTCAAGTAAGATCCTGCTTTCCTTCAGATCTGATCTTCTCCCCCTTTAGCCATCATGGAACCTGGTCCTGAAATCCTCAGAAAATCATCTTTGTACAATAACCTTTTTTTTTTTTAAATTGTCACTGCTGTGTCTGTAAATGTTGCCTGCTCCAGAATCTTAAACACTTAAAACAGGACACTATATTTTTTTTTTACTGCAAATCATCGTTTGGTCATGACTGTGCAATAATTTCCGATTTTAATAATTAAAACCAAGGAACATTGATTGGGTGTGTGACTACAGAATATTTATATTATAAAGATAACTGAGGACTTCTTGGGCCAATTACAGGTAACAAAGAGGACAACAATGAAAATAAAATAGATTACAATTTAATTTTATGTGAATTCAAACAAGAATATCAATCCTGCAAGACAATGAGACAAAACTTCACAAAGAAGATCATAAATAATATATGTTGAGACTTTAGCATCTACAGTTGAATTTGAGATGGACCACATCCAAGGTTGTCGTCTAATTTTTAATTTTTTAAGCAGTTGGACGAAGTCAGGTTGGACGACCATACTTGGCACGTTTTTTTCTATTGTTCTCCATTTGTGGATATTTGTCTGTAAAGTGGAATGACTGATTTGAAATTATTTTGAGATCTCTTTAAATCCCTTTCCAAGCTCATAAGCTGCTAACCAGGGATGCACAATACAGCTGCATTAACATCAACCAATTTTAGTCATTTTCAAATAAGTGAAACTGGGCCGATATTAACAACTAATGTTTATTTCCATCTAGTTGTGCATGAGTTTTAAGAGGGGGGGGGAGGGGGGTCATGCAGTTTGTCATTGTGAATCTGACAGTGATTCATTGCAGCCAGGATTGTGTGTTTTTTAAATGAAGCAGAGATGCAATGTCAGAAGTGTGGTCACTTTTCACAATGTCAAAAAAAAAATATGAAAAGCAGTGTGCACGTCTACGTAGAACATAACACACATTACAAAATTGTACTAACAGAAATTTTCAGTCGGTACAAAATTATACAAAATCTGACCATCACAGAAACATAATTGTGTATGTATGTATATATATATATATCTATATATATATATATATATATATATATATATATATATATATATATATATATATATATATATATATATATATATATAAATATATGTGTCATATTTTTCTGACAAGAAGTCGCTCTGGAATATAAATTGTATCAGTCAAGGAATGCGTCATAAATAGGAGAAAAACATATAAGTCGCACCAGACTATAAGTTGCATTTATTTAGAAATTAATTTTACACAATCCTAGACTAAAAACTGACATTTAATCTGGTAAAGCAACTTATTCAATTACACAGCTGCACCCAGAACAGGCTGAATAATATGAAACATCCCTGGGAGGTAGAACGGACCAACCAGCGCATTTCGGTCTAATTACCCTGAAATTAGATTGTGAGCATAACGGTGCTACATGCTAAGCTAACAGTATGACACGGAGGTTTCAGAGCAACATAAAACTCACGTACATCAGTGAAGTTGTAAAACACCCGGACTACAGAGCTGTAAGCTAGCGCTAGGTGTTATTATCCTCACGGACAGCCAATAACAGGGTTCTGTTGTGGTCTGGGCCCTTTGAGCTGAACCACTCAATGCTCCACTGCGTCAATGTATACTGAAACAGCGAAACAACATATGTACATGTGTTCAGTCTTTGTTGTTTATAAATTTTCACAAGCCTAGATAGCCCTCTAGTGGCTATAGGCGGTAATGTTTACTACTTGGTTCAAGTTGGTCAGTATGATTTACCATTTAAAATTTATAAATAAGTCGCCCCTGACTATAAGTTGCAGGATCGGCCAAAATATGAAACTTTTGCTAATTGATATAAGCCTAGCTGCTATATCTTCTGTCTAAATGCCTCAGATAGCTTTTTGATCTCACCATGGTGTTCACTCTCACTTCAATAGTCAGGTGTAGTCATTAACAAACTAAGTGTTGAAAGTTTAGGCAGGGAAAGCCTCCCTCAACATGCAAACTCTATGCAGAAAGAGACCAGGCTGGAATTTGAACCAAGAGTGTACTGAATAAATGTACTAACGTTAAAGGCTGGATTTACTCACTTATACAAGATAACTTTATACTACCCCAAAAATAACTAAATTAAAAGTGAGATGGCGGTGCCAAGAAATGTAGCTGGCACTGTTCTCTCTTCTCTCACCGGAGTGCAAAAGCAAATTCCCGCCCCCAGACACATTTTTAAAAATTCCCCCAAAAGGGTAGTGCCAAGAGACCCTGGAGGAAAGACTAGGTATGGGGATGAGTGGTGTGATGGTAAAGCAGGGCTGTGGTCAGGACAAGGGAAAGTGACATGTTGAAACATGGAGTGACCAGGGCGACACAGGTGGTTTCCTCACGGATCGGTCAGTTCAAGCTGCTGGCTCAAGGTGCAGACTGATGACACTCGAGGTGATGCCCAAAGCCGGCGCTGCTGAGGCAGGGGAGGACACAATGGGTGCAGTTTCTCAGTGATAAAGTGATGTTAGCAACATCATTGCTAACATGGGCTAACACCCAAAACATTAGCCAATGCTAAACACTATCGATCAGTGCTCTCAATGCTTGCGATTCCACATCCTAAGTCTGACTCGCCATAGGGGTCTAAATGAGATGCTTTTTTACCTTAAGGCAGGGGCAGTGATGAAGAAAGCATGTGCTGTTTGAACCAATAGTAAAATTCAGCTGCAATAGCCTCCACTACATCCTAAAGGCTCCCACATACTTGGGTGTATTCTGCGCATACTGTGAGCCGCTCGGACTGTCTGTCAATGTTTTACCCTTCATAGTCGAGCGAACCAAATGGCTACATTTCTTGTGACAAATTCCTACTTTTCCCACACTTTCTGGCCGTGGGACAAAGTGGGAAAATGAATAGTAGCATGGTTGATGGGCCAGTTGAGCACCTAGAGCTGTTTCTTCTCTAGCAATCACCCACCGCACACCTCAGCGCGGTACAGAGAGTGGTTGTGATGCCACTTGTCCTTGTGACTGCCAGCTTGGAGCAGCTCAGCGCATCAGCTCGGTGTCACGTATAAAACAGTTCAATGTGAAGACTTTAACGGGTTTAAGACAAAATTGCAAAACTAAACAAGTTCCCATGAAAATGTAAAAAATAAAAGTAAACAGTAACATTAAAGAAGCATTCTTAGGCACAGTTTATCTGCAAAAAAAAACGTTGATTTTAGGGTGAAGTAGACTTTAGGCATTAAAGGTGAAACTTAATAGTGAAAGTTTTGACAGTTTTAACACACAAAGATACACCACGACTTCAGGGCAACATATGCTGCCACGAGGATAAAATCTTGTCAAGCAGAGTCTCTATTTTTCAACAAGACAATGAAAAAGCACATTCTGCTCACATTACAAAGCCATGCCTGAGGAAGAAGAGGCAACGGCTGCTGAAATGGGCTGTCTGTAGTCCCAAGCTATCCACAACAAAGAATGTGGGGGAATTCAGAAACAAGACAGAAATGTGACAATGACCCCATACACCTCCACATCTAAAATTATTTTCAGAACCAATAGGATAAATTAACAATTTATTAAGCGCTTAATCACTGTCCGGAATATCCTATGTTCTTTTCCATTTAATATTCAGATTTTTGTTCGTCTCCAATGGATTTTTTATTTTATTTTAAATATTGAATGCTACAATTCAAGGTATCGTTGAACTATATTTGCATAAAAACAAACTCTAAAATAAATTGTCCTACACAACCCGGAGCTTAAACTTTCATTTAAAACTGCATCCGTCTTTCTGGTAATTCGGACAGAAAGAAGAGAAACATTTTCATTGGAACCAGCTTTTTTTCGCTGACACTCATTCGGATTCTTCTGCCGACTCACAGAAGCCACACAGGGGCAGAATGACGACTCAGCGTGATTCATCAGCATTACTGGCAGAGCACTAACTTTTATTATAACAGATCTTATCTCGTCTTCCCTGCTCCCCATCAGAAGACTTTGGGTCTTGTTGCTCTTTCGTCTTCGGCCAACTTGTGTCCAGAGGGCTTGCGGTGCTGCTGCTTGTTTGCAAAGAGATAGAGGGACCAGATGGGTGACACACACACACACACACACACACACACACACACACACACACACACACACACACACACACACACACACACACACACACAGATTGTCTTGGAGATGGTGGGTTTCAGATGACTTTTGGATCAACCTTTAAACACTGGCAGCCGCAAACGGAGCACATAAAAACAACAGTCTGGGGACACATATCTCATTTTAAATAAAAGACACGTTTACTCAAACGTGAACGTCAGACAAGTTTGAAATAAAAAGAATAGGACTGAATAAAGTATGCCTTTAGCTTAATTAAAAAAAGTAAAACAAAAAAGAAAACTAACAGAAACTCTTACTTGGCTTTTTCTACGCAATGCAACGCCACGCTAAGCTATTTATGATGAATTACGATTACAGTTAAACAAGCCATAGCCCGCCGTTTTCCCTAAATGTGGACGACATGACAACGTTATCTGTGAGGGGACACGGTTTCTATGTCTCTGCCGCCATCGTGTGGACATTAATGGTACAACACCATCAACGTGTGACGCAATAGAGTTAAGATTTGCTGTTGTGTTGTTGATTTTGTTTGGTGATATTTGTCACTAGATGGACAAAAGAGGACCTTCTTGGCATCAGGGGATGTAACGAACAAAAACGTATGAAAAGTTTTTCAGGTGCCCAGTCAAGACATAAACACACAAAACAGGTAAAAAGGTTATGGGCTGTTAAGTCCTGGAGAAACATACAGGAATCCATAGTAGAAACAGGCCCTTAGAATTTAACAAAAGGTAAAAAATAATAAATAAGAAAAGTTAAAAGTTAAAAATTCTTACTTATACATACCTACAAAAGTAATTAAAAATTACTTTCCTTGATTAGTCAGATCAAGGAAACAAATCCCACAAAAGATGGATGAATAAGTTAGAAAAAACACTAACTTGCCTTTCAGGACTGATAGTGGAAAGGAGAGCTTAAAGTGCTGAACTCCTCTTTAAAACAGGGAGCATCCAGAAAAACACCTTGTCGGAAGGTCTAAAACTGGCTAGAGAGGACAGAGACAGAAACAATCACTATCTTAGGAATCTGCTTTTAGAAGAGAGAAATAAAAAAACAAGCACATTACTAACAGCAATTATTTATGCGTGAAACTAAGGACAGCAGAGTGAGTAGAGAGGATCAATGAAACGTTACATGTCCACCAGGACTATATTTAAAAAAAAAAAAACTATTTCAGAGCAAACCAATCTTCTCCTAAATACTACATTAACTTGAAGCATACAAGCTCACTCTATGTTGAGATTATCTAGGAGCCACAAGTAAACCACAATAACCAGTAGGCCAAAGCATGGCCGTGCAGAGCATTTAATCAGTGTTTTATATTTTAACCGTTATTGTTCACTAAGCAGCAGGGAGCCAGTGAACATGAACTATAACCAGAAAGATGGTTTAATATTATAGAACAACCTATAAAGCTACGTTAGAACGATTGACTTAATGTATTTGAAATGAGTTAAACTAAACTAAACTTTCAAACTCTTGTGACAATGTTGAATAATCAAAAGTAAACATTACACAACTAATTTTTATTATTATTTTTACAATAATTATAATGATAATAATAATAATAATAATAATAATAATAATAATAATAATAATAATAATAATAATAATAATAATAATGAGTATAAGTAGTAGTACTACTAGTATTGTTGTTATAAAAGGATCATCTTCTTACTTTCATCTTTATTTGAAAGGCTAACCCAGTAGTTAATTTCTATACTCAGCTGAATATATTCTACCCACTGACAGGGCCACGATGAAGCAATAACTTGATCAGTGGTCATAATGTTATGCCTAATAGGCGCCACACGTGGAGCCTGTGTGCAATACATAGTTTGGCCACTGGGAGGCAGCACATGCCAACACGTGAACGTCCTTACACAACTTGAAACTATTACAAAACGCTGGAGGCGACTCCTATGTAACAAGCTACATGTCTCCGGCTCACATGATCATCACAGTGCCTCGCAGAGGGTAAGTCGCGTGTAATCTTTAAGGAAGATGTTGTTTATTAGCGCATGGATGGATTATTGTCGCTATTAGTGTGTAGTCGATTTCGGTGTATGAACTTAAATGTAATCGTTACTTTAAATTGGCTGTTTTGGGGTTGAACCGCGCTGCTCTCTCTAATGAAGCCTGTTTTCAGTTTGTTCTCAGGCTTAAAAAGGCACCGTGTCTAATAAACACGGCTGACAGGACCTCATGTGCTCTTACGTTCACAGGAACGACTTTGAAGAAGAACCATGAAGTCCGTCATCTGTCTGTCGGCGTCAGTCAGGACGGCATGCCAGCACGCCTCTGTGTGTTTTCCTCTCTACCGTGGGCTCAGTGTCTGCAGCTCATCACCGAGACTCACGGACCCCGAATTTGTCAGTAAAACAGTTATTGCGCAACAGCCGCGCGTAAGCGACGCGCTCTGTCTCCAAAGAGAAAGGACTCGGAGCGCCGCAGCCGACGTCCATCGACTCTACCCAGCCTCCGCAACCCGACGCAATGAAGTGACTTCCCAGCATGCCGATGTGCAGACGGCGCACAGACCTGCGGGGAGAGCGACCCAACATCTCGCTCCATGCGCGCCCTTTGCCAGAGCAGAGAGAGGCGCAGCTGCGCTTGTAAATATCCAGCGTCTGTTTGAGGAGGACGTTATCACGGAGTTGTGCTCCAAGCTGGCAGACTTCCCCAGCGATGACAGAGCAGAGGGACTGGCCACTTTGTTAGAATCATGCGTCAGCGTTGGCTTGGAGGCCCACAGCCCTCCTGTGCTGATCCTCGTGAAAGAGTGTCTGGAGCTGCTTTCCAGCAAGGACGTCGGGGTGGCGCAACTTTGCCGCCTGGGAAAAGTAGCGTGCGCCCTGGAAGGCCGGGAGTCCCGCGTGGTGGCAGAGGTCATGCCCTCCATCAGCTGCGCTCTAGAGGAGGATACGGTATCTCCCAGCGAGGTTGCAGCAGCCTACTCCCTCCTGGCTGCGCTGCATGAGCCGCGCTGCCCTCAGCAAGCGGCGATGCTGTCTGCTCTCCACAGACAAGCTCAAAGGCAGGTCCACAGGCTGGGAGCCGGCCACGTCAGCGACATTCTGCAGTGTCTGCTGAAGTTGAAGCAAAAACAGGTAGGGCCAGATGCATCGGCACACTCTCTGCTTGGCAACCCCCCAAAAAAACAACAGAGGATCCCCCAGAGCACTAAAACTCTGACAAAAGTCCGGCTTACACATGTAGATTTGTTTCATATGAATGGTATGACGACTGTCTAGCAAAACACAACTTGCAACCCTTCATTTCAAATAAATAAACAGGTGTAGTTAGACCGCTGAAGTTGATGTGGAAAAAAGACTCAAATTTAGTTGTTTTGGTCTTAAACAGAATGCACAGATTTTAGCACCACTTTCAGACTAGGAAAACCTCTGGACATGTTTTTGAACCTCACAGGAACGTTGAGATGCTTCCACAGACGCCAAACAATACCGTATTTGATGTTTACTTAACAGTGCTGGCAGTGACCATACTTTCCTCTAATGGAGTTCTGCTGTTCCTGTACTAATGTTACACTGATTTTCCATTTAACAGGCCATTTCCTTGGTGCTGAGGCTGAGTCACAGAGCGTCGCGGGTCTTCAAAGCCTTCAGTGACGATGAAATAATCAAGGTGCTCTCTGCTCTAATGACTCTGGGTCAGCATGATGAAGAGCTCCTGGCTGCTATGGAGAAACATCTTCCAGGTGATCTTTTTTTTGTTTTTTTACTACACAGTCTTTGCATTCCCGAGCTGCTTAGGTTTTAACCTTCATACTCTGACCGCTTAAAAACACGAGTGAAATAAATAATATCCGCTCATTGTGTGTGGTGCATCAGGGAGGCTGGGGAAGTGCGATCCAGAGCTCACCAGTACGGTCGTGGAGTACTGTTTGCAGATGAGGTACCGCTCTGAGCCGATCCTCGAGGCCGTGGCTGAGAGCTTCGTCCGCAGCGCCGAGAGGCACACCGACATGCAGATAGCCAAACAGATCGTTGCCATCGGGCGACTCAACTACCTGCCACAGGTGAGCCTGCAGGGTTCTGCCGATCAACCGCTTTGGTCTTGGTTGTCGCCAAAGAAATGAAGTGTTTAATTTAGGTCTCATCGCAATACGTTGACACGAAATTGTTCGGGATGAAACCTTTTTACGAAGTCGCTTTGTCGTCCGTCCTCACGTCTCTGCCCTCGTTGATTCGCCAGTGCTCCGGTCAGATGTTCAGAAAGCTGGAGAGCGTTTTGACGGCCAGGTTTTCCCACTTCCGCCCCCGCTCGCTGATAGACGTGCTGCACGCCTGCATTCACCTGGAACGCTTCCCGCTCAACTACACGAACAAGATCTTCAGACCATGCTTCCTGCAGAGGCTGCGAGGTACGCGGAGGCCTCGGGCTGCTGATGGACACAGCGAGAGAGAAAGTTCCACCTTTGATTAATGCTAAAACTTCTGTTGGGGATAAACAAGCACAGTCCCAAAAATGACATGACGGGCCTTTCAGTCATGCCACAAAACACAATGAATCTGGACTATTTCCTCTCGCTGCTGTCACTATAACACCACAGTATTTTCTCTCTTGTTGAGTTTGTGAAAAAAAAAAAAAAAAAAACAACAGAAAGTAGTGCATTATGCAGTGGGTAAAAAATTATTAAAGTTTTAACCTGAAAATGGCATACATTTGTGTTCATTCTGAATGAATTAGTAACACAATTCGGCCCAGATAATTAACCGATCGGCTGCCTTTTTCACGTTTTAGCGCGCTGCGTCCATATCATGGCTAATAATCCGTGTCGTTCTCTAAAGCAGAAGGCGAACCCGTGGACAGGATCGCTCTGGGACAGCTGACACAGCTCCATCTCTCTGTCGCACTGGAGTGCAAGCACTACTGGGTGAGCTTGAAGTCTGCTCTGACGGCGTGTAGGAGTCACAGCATCAACTGTTTGTTTGCTTTGAGAAAACAAGATGGAGACGAACCCCCATAGTGAAGATAAAACGTTTCCCTTCCATGTTTGACTGTCAGGGTCCCAGACTTCCCTTCTTCCTCCACGTGAAGAACTTTTCCTCTCCGGACCAGGCCTTTGAGAGCCCTATGGAGACGTCGCTGTACAGGCAGGTCAAGGGTCCACTTGTGCAGCTGCTTGGGGGGGAATTCTTCTACACCAGAATCTGTACCTCCGCTGGATACACTGTAGGTAAGCTACGATGACGGGATTTAAATAGAAAACGGGTGTGTGATCATGTATTGATGTTACACTTATTCCTTTTTTTTCTTCCAAATCAGTATCTGATAAAGGTAAACGCCAAATGAAATGACATTTAGACACATTCTTGAACAGAGTTCCGACACCATTTACTCAAATGCTCATATCGCATATGTAAAAAGAGGCTAACTGGCGAAAGCGGCCCCGTTAGCTTTAGTTAGAAGCCTCTCAGGCTACGTTCACACTGCAGCCTGAAGTCACCCAATTCCGATTTTTTTGCCCATATGCGACCTGTATCTGATCTTTTTTTTTTTTTTTTTGATCAAGGTCTTTTTATTATTTTTTCTCCTTTTTCTTTACATACACCACACACACACATACACATAAAAAAAAAAAAAAAGAAAATGACGAAATATACAACAAAAAATCCCTCCCCACCCTCCCCTCCTATACCAGGTCTACTACCCCAACAAGAATACACCTTTTATTCATACATCAGCCGATACAAAGCACAGGTTTGCAACACAAAACCAATATTTGACCTTTACACAAAGTTATCTGCCGAAATATTCCCGACATAGGATATAAATGGCTGCCAGACGTCAAAGAATTTGTTTACAGATCCCCTAACAGTATATCTGATCTTCTCTAAATGAATGTAAGACATAACTTCTCTTAACCAATGTCCATATCTTGGAGGATGTGGATCCTTCCATCGAAGAAGAATAAGCCTTCTAGCCAGTAGAGAGCAGAAAGCTAACACAGTCCTCTGATGTTTGCTGAAGGAAGTCTCTGCTGGAGCCACCCCAAAATCTGATCTTGTTATGACAGTCTGAACAACACAGATCGGATTTTTTCAAATGTGACCCAGGCCACTTGGATATGTGGTCCTGAATCCGATACGTATCTGATCTTTTCAAATGCGACCTGTGTCTGTACGGCCGGGTCGCATTTATCCGACCTGTACGTCACCGATACTCGACAAACGTCACTATTCTGCGTCCTGCTATGCAGAAGCGGCAAGAAAGACGACAACCATAGCGGACAACAATGAGAAGAGCAGTCAATGGAGAGAAAGCTCCGGTTAGAAAATAAATTGACAGCAAAATGTGCGCCAGCATTATAATCCATGTTTACTTCCGCAAACACTGAGGACGCTTGCTACGTGTGACATCATCGCGTCCTCGAGTGCGCTTGCAGGACACTTCGGTTGAACGCATTCAGTTCACACAGAAGATCACATACAAGTCGCATATATTTGGAAATGTGAACGGACACGCAAAATAATCCTATTTCACAAAAAAAATCAGAATCGAGCATTAAGACCTGCAGTGTGAACGTAGCCTCAGATGCCATAATAAAGTTCAACATAAATCTTAATTTAACTTGGTAAAAATAAATTTAGCTGGGACTTGTTTTTTGTTGCTTCGTTGATCCTTGCCGTACTAATTAATTTGACATTGTGTCGCAATCTCTTGATCCAGATGTGGAGATTTGTCTGGATGAGAATGGATTTGTTCTTCCCCCGTCTGAGTGGGAGCACACAGAGAAAAGGTTAGACCCGCTCGATTCCGAGCTGTTTTGTATTCTTTCAAAGTATTAAGAAGTGAGAACGTTTAACTATGAGGCATGTTGGCATTTAATAAGTATGAAAATACCAACACCTGCTGGATCGTTTCCTCTTTGAAGCGGAACAAGAGATTTAGCACTGAGCTGCATGTTGGCCAAATCCCATTTCTAATCAAAATTCCTATTTTTACCACTTGCATTGTTTCGCGTAGAGTTGCCGTGTGTTTGGACGGTCGCAGCCGTTTCTGCCGCAACACGCAGCACCTGCTGGGGAAGGAAGCCACGAAGAGGAGACACCTCCACAGGATGGGATACGAGGTGGTGGAGGTATGTTGTGAAAAATAATGTGTCGTTTATGTCTTGCAAATGTTCAACCTCTCCGTAATCAGCAGCTTTATGTGTTCTTTGTCTTGTCTTCTAGATCCCATACTTTGAATTTGAGAACCAGAGAACTCAGGAGGAACAGGTCCAGTACCTCCATGACAAGATCGTCCCTGCCATCTCCAAGTTCAGATTAAGTCATCTTAGTTAAAAGGAAGTTCATCCACACTGTGCCTGTTACATGAACTGTACTCACATATACAACACTGACTGGATACTAAAATTACTGGTGATTTGAGGGGGAAAAGTCATTCAAATTAGTTAATAACAACAAAAAAACATGTTATGCACTTTTTAGGGGCTAATTCTTGGTACCCATTTCACCTGAATTGCCTTACATTTGGGAAAATAATGTATGTAAATATACATTCATATCTTTTTCCTCCCCCCTTTCAAGAAAGAGCTGCAGATGGAAGACTTTTTGCAAACTGCTTCTATGACTGTACAAGTTAGACTTGAACTTTATGGATTGTTGTGAATATTATGTACAAAAACCAATATATTTATTATGGGTTAAGGTAGTTCTGGCAATGTTTGCGATAAACGTAAGCACACATGATCAAGTGTATATATTGTGCATTTCCATATGAATTAAAATGTTTCAGAATGTCATGATCATGAGACGTAACCACCCACAATAAAACATACAACCGCAAAGTTCAATGTGTTTCATGTAATAGACCCACAGAAAGCAGGATTTAAATAAGAAGTGGAAGGCAAAGGATACATGAATTTCTGTTGCATGTAGGACTGCGTTTCTTTTGAGATACGTTTCTATCTGCTTACCAAATTTAGAGTTGATCAGTTTTGTCACATTGGACAGAAAGGGTTTGTAAACTCTTCAAACACAAGGATTTGCTTTGATCTAAAGTATTTCATTGTAGCGCTGGGTGTACATTTAGGGTTACTGTGCTGGTTGAAGTAGAAAACCCCAGTTTTAAATCTTTTGCATCGTCCAACAGGTCTCTTCCAGGATTGCCTTTAGTATGTACAGTATATAGAAAGCAGCCACCACAGTGGCCCTGCACAGATAAGCTGGTATAGAGAATGGATGGAAGGACGTATTGTTTCACATAGTCCTATAAAATTATACTTTAGTCTCATTTGACTTGTGGTAAACTTTTAATTTTTTTTTTTATTCAACAGTGGCTTTCATCTCGACACTTATTCCAAAATTGTAGCTCTGTGAAATGTATGAGCAATAGTTATGTACACAGGTTCTCCTACCTGAGCTGTGGACCTCTGCAACTCCTCCAGAGGTACTGTAAGTCTCTTAGCTTTAGTATTAATGTTTGTGGTGGTAACAAATAAAAATGTGGAAATCTTCCCTTTTATTAGATAAGAAAATCGCTGAGATTATTGGCTAATCCGGTATTGGGTGTGCCGTTTAAAAAGAGGTAAAGCTGATACATTCATAGAGATCCAGTGTAGACGACTAAAAAATATTTACATTTTACAGCAGCACCAAATATTATTGGTGCTATCTTCCATTAAAGGAATTTCCTCATGTTACCAATGAGACCAGGTGATAACGTGTGTGATTAATTTAGCGCAAACATTAATGCTCTCATTGCTTTTGCACAAGTGTCATTTGTAAGTGGCTTCTCATAAAAGAATCTGCTAAATTCATGTTTTACAAGTATCAAAAGTACATCTCAACCAATTCCCTGCAATCCAAAATTTTAATTCATATTTGTTGAGATGTATATGAAGAAAAAAAAGATGGTGATTTTACAAAAGTTGGATCTAAAATAAAGCAGCAGAGAGATTTTGGCCTGTTGGATGATGGGTAGCCGTTGTTAGCCGAGGCTCTGCTGGTCCTCTTCAGCCAAGGCCGGCCCGCTCCTAACAGAACAAACAACATATAAAGTAATTGTTGCAACTCAAAGCCAACGCAACAACCAGAAGCACATCAGAACCTGGGCTTGTCATCACCTCACTGAGGAAGGGGGCAGCATGATGGTGCGGGGGTGCGCTGTAAGGGCCAGCTCTCCTCTCGCAGCCTCCATCATTATGTTCTGGAGCGTGTTCAACAAAATGGCCTCGATCACTTCAACAGGAGCGCGCTCAGAACCTGGTGAGGCCTGGCTTTGGGGAACTGTCTCTAAACCACCAGCGGCTCCTTCTCCGTCCGCCGATGGAGGAATGGCGGAGGGGTATGAAGAGGTGTGAGGCCTGTAGACCGGAGGCTCGGAGGCTAAAGCCATCAGAGACTGGGCAAAAGCTGCATCGTCAAGCAGATTTCTGGAATGGCAAAGAAGAATTATTAAACCCGAGACATACGACAGAGGAATCTCACAGAGTGGGTTTTTCTTCGCGCGTTACTTGTAAAGAGGTGCAAGTATGTCCATGAGGATATCTCTCTCAGCGCCATGTGTCGATGAAAATGGATCAGCAGGAAGGGACGTGCTTGAAGATTTGGGTCCACTTTTCTGGGTCCTGGTTGAGTACCTGCATCACAAAAAGTAACCAGTCTGCTTAACACAATTAATGACATTTCAAACGGCACAGAGTAGATTTTATGTTCTAACGGAAGTCAGCAAAAGGGTGCGTTAAAATATCACCTGTAATGCTTATTGTACTGCTCAGGAAAATGTGTGAAGTAGTCCCGAGGATCATGGGAGTGGGCCGTCACAGTCAGGTGTAGCAGAGCAGGTCGGGGGGGCTGGGGCCGCCTCCATACTTGAGCGGCTTCTCGCTGCAGTCGTTTCTCAGCTCTAGTTGGTTTGGCCCACAAACGGCCGACTGCTTCGCTGCTGCTGGTACAGATAGGAGGGAGAGTCTGAAGCGGAGGAGTTACACTTTAGCAAAGGTTCATGTTTTTATATTACGTGTAAAAAGCAGCGGCGTTACTAAAGACAACCTTGTACTTTCTGAGGGGCGACTCTTTTCTTGCAGGAGGACCCAGAGGTGCCTGCGTCAGAAATTCAATATTGTAAAGATGATGAAAAAGAATGTTATAGTTCATCAAGCTGTCTTTCCCAGTCAGACCTCATCTACTAAAACTCTTGGACGGTCGGCGGCGCTCTTGTCTGTGATTATGAATTCCTCTTGCTGGCGTTTTTTTTCTGCCTCCCAGTGCTGTGAGGCGCTGTGATAGCGGACGAGTGCAGCTTCCTGAGTAATCTGGAGAAAGAGAAGAAAGGGCCACAACACAAGCAGCAACAGTCAGCTAAGGTAGTAGGAAACTTTATTTGATGTCTGACCATATGTGACCAACAGTGCCTTGAAAAAAAAACAGCATTTATTCGTCTGAACTCTTTCACACGTTGTCCAGTCAAAACCATAATATATTATATTTTGAGAAGTGAATAATTGTGTAGTGAAGGGAAATTATACATGTTTTTTGAAATTTTTAAAATAAAAACTTAAAAAATGTAGCATGTGTTTGTATTTAAATAGTTAGCTGAGCCACATTTCTCTCCAGTTAGAGTTGAAAGTCTTAAGTGGTTTGTCTACCAGTTTCCCACATGTGAGATGTATGCCAATGCTTCTTTGCAAACCTGTGCTTCATCAGATTGATGTATCTGAATTATGGCTGATTGTTAGATTTTATTAACAATCGATTTTTAACTGCTCCTAAACTTTCTCCTCTTATCTTGACCCGTCAAAGCACTACAGATGGGAATCAGCTAAAAGCTATAATGTGGTACAGTGTATCAAATGGCAACATTTACCTTTAGGTTGTACTTTGTCCCTTTCTAAATAAAGTCACAGTCAAGATTCTCAATCGGACTCGGGTTTGGACTTTGACTAGGCCCCTTTAATACATAAATACGGTATGCTTTGATCTGAAATATTTTATAGAAGCTCTGGCTGGCTATTTAGTTTCTTTTTTTTTTCCAGCCAATAAATTATTATTTTCCATGATTGCCTCCTCTATCTCCAATGAAGAAAAGCATCCCTACAACAAAGCTGCTATTTTGTGTTTCACCATAAGGGTGTTGGTGTGTTCATAGTGATGTGCCGTCTTTAGTTTCTCCCCAACACATGTTGTTCCCTTTATCAGCTTGTTAATTCACACGGACAGCCATGCAAGTCTATGTAGGTCTGCAGTTGTGTCGAACCCTTTCCATTTTAGCATGGATTAGAAAGCCCTCCATCAGATGCTCATAAATTGGGACATTATTTTGAATTTAACGTTCCCTACGCATCTTCGATCTTCATGCTGTTATTCACTAATTTTCCCCAACAAACCTCTGAGGTCTCCACAGAAAATCTGTATTTATGTTGCCGTTAATCCACACTCACATAGACTCTAGTTACTAGTTAGGCGACTCTTAAAGGCAATTGGTTGGACGTTTTGTTCTGGGGTATCAGAGTGAAAGCTGATAATGACAAAAATAGATTTAAAAACAAAACAAAAAAGCATGCAGCTTTTTTCCTTCCACTCCATTACGTTGGTGTTGGTCTATAACAAAATCCCAAAAGTACATTGAATTGTGGTTGTAAGATGACAAACATGCACAAAATCCTTAAATCTAGCTAAACACTTTGGTACCTGACATATGAGGTCTAGCCGATAGACAGTGGGGTAATCAGAAATGAAGGTCAGGACACAAATAGCACACTCTCCTGGACCAAGACAGCCTCGCTCTGGATGGATCTGTACCACCTGTAATAACACGTACCGGAGAGAAAAGATGCTTAGATCGGGTAAAATGATAAACCTTGTATTTTTCATTGGCCCTAATAGATTTCATTGGTAGGACAAACCTCTTGGCTGTGCTGCTTGGGAATCTCCCAGACATAGTGAAGAGTGTCTGTGTGGCACAAACTGGTGAGGAAGAAGATTCTCGAAGACTTCGTGAAAACTGGGATATCACCAAAAGAAACACTGTCCTCGGACAAGAAGGCCGCCTGCAGACACTCATACAGTCAGAGGTGGATTTGGAAAACTCAAGTAATGAAAGACTCAATGCCATCAACATCTTTCTAAGACTTCTTATTAGCCAAGATCTTTCTTTCACAGAAAATAACTGAATAACATGCAGGAGGACAGGTGTTGTTCTGTATAAATGCACTTGCCTGTCCTGGGAACGGCGCCTTCTGGGCGCCATGTTCAGGAGCCTTATCACTGCACTCAATGAGGTTAGAGGAAATGGTTGATGACACAGCAATCCCACATCCCACAAACTTTATAATTACTGAATCGCTGTTCTGGATGTGGATAGGAACATCCATCTGTTACAAAGATACAAAGAAAACAATTTAGGGACAAGAGTCTGACAACCCCTGCCCGACAAAAACCTGCAGGATGAGGTTTCTGTTGCACTGCCTCAAAAATTTAAAGGAACACTTTTTTAATCAGAGTATAACATCAAGTCAGTTAAACTTGAGGAATATTGATTTGGTCAGTTAAATATCAGTTAAATAGCAGAATGGGTTTCGTAATCAGTGTTAGACCCATTGTCCCCCATCCGACACCACCAGGCTGTATGTCAGACTGTCCAGAAGCTCAGCGATGCTCTGGACAGGATCTGGGAGGAGATACCCCAGAACACCATCTGTTTTCTTATAAGCAGCATGCCCCGACGTCAGGCATACATACAGGCATGTGGGGGGTACATTTCAGCAAATTGGACAAGCCAGCCACATCAATTTTTCATTTTTATTTTCCTTGTGACTTCAGATTAAATCCTCTGTTGGTTGACAACTTTCCTTTTAATCAAATGATGTGGCATCATGTTACGGTATGGATATCCAGCAGGACTGTTTTTTTCCAACTGAGTGCTGCTGTGTTTTCAAAGTGGTCCTTTAATATATTAAATATATTTAATAATATATTTTGAGCAGTGTAGTATCCATCCATCCATCCATTTTCTAACACGTCTATTCCTTGTGGGGTCGCAATGGGTGTCGGTGCCTATCTCCAGCTGTCAATGGTCGAAAGGCAGGGTACACCCTGGACAGGACGCCAGTTTATCGCAGGGCAGCACAGAGACAAACAACCGTTCTCGCACACACTCACACCTAAGGAGAATTTAGACAGGCCAATTAACCTAACCTAGTATAATGTGGTTAATTACCATCAATCTACCCTGAGAATTCAGATCACCCTTAAACTACAAGGATAGAACAAACCTAATGATAAAGCTAAATGGAATATGAATTAAGAAAAAGAGGATCTGGGTCATACATGGTACATCTTAGCCTCAAGTGGAGAGAAGATCCATTCGATTGTGGCTTTATTCCCAGGGAGAACGTCTCCTTGTGGACTGAGGCATCTCAAGACGGGGTGATTATAGTTATCCATCCGAAGCTGTGACAACACGGCTTGGTCCACTTCATAATGTACTGCCGCTGCCCCACCATTGTACAATTCGTACATCTAAAGAGTTATTAAATGAAAATGAGAGATTTTTGTCAAAAACAAAACAACAAAACAAAGATTTTAGTGTTTTATTAATAAAACTAAAATATGTTGTTTTGTTTTTTTTAATTAAAAAACATACCTGTCGTGGAGGACTGGGGTCCCCAATAGCTACAGACGTGAATACATGTTGATTGGAAGCAAAGTGGAGATATGGTTCATCTCGGTTCAAGGTCACTCCTTCAAAGTTTAGCTTCAATCAGGGAAAGAAAAACACAAAAATCAAGAACATCCCTGAAAGGAAGTTTTTCTAATGACAGCAAAGAGGCTTTTTTTTCTACTTTGGTGTTACAAAAATCTCAAACAGTTATCTATGAGTGGTTATGGTGTGTTTATTTTTAGCTGCATTTGATTTGCCTCTGACGTTGGAACTAAGATCTGGGAATAATGTCACAGCCATGTTCAACCATTGTAGTTGCAGGCTGGAAAAGCAGTTCGATTTCCTTATTGTGCCCAGCGAACAGGGACGCTACTCTTAGCAATACAAGACGGTAACAAAGTATTTATCACAGTCAGAATTTGGAATCTTTTAATTTCTGTTTTAAAAAAAATAACAAAGACGGCACCTGATGTCAGATTTCTGACTTGGTAAGTCGGAGCCCAACCCAGAGATCAGCTTCAGTAAAAGTTGCAGGAATATGGATAGAAGGATGGAATGACAAGGATTGGTATTTTGCTATTTTAAGGTGTGTTTCCACTATGGGTTCCTGAACAGTTCTCCACGACTTAATCTTTTTATCTACATAAGCTGTTTTTTGTGTGTTTCAAAATCTGGGCCGATTACAAGCCCTAAAGTGAATCCTCCTCCAGCAGGAAAACTGCTCCAAAGTAATAACACAGATCTCTGCAAAGCCCAGAGTGAGATTAATAATAGCAAAATAAGAGTAAAAGCAGACTAATACTGCATTAATGCCAGTTATGGTTTAAAAGACACACACTACAACCACAAGTTATGTAAGAATGAGAAAGAAAAAAAATAGAGCTGCAATCAGGATTACAATGGGCTATATAAAGAGATCATTTGTGACAATTTAATAGAAGTTAATCTCTGAAATTGAATAAAAACCAGTTTTAATTCAAAATGTGCTTAGTAATACAAAGATCTTAAAGCCTGAGATGTGAGAGGTGACTCCTTGGAAGAAAAAACAAAGACACACTTAGCTGCTTCTCCTCCATTCAAACTTAAGACTGAATGGTCAACATTTCTCGGCAGTCGGACGGCTTTAACCTGTATCTCATAACAAAAACACAGTAAGTACTTTCATTTTACTGATTAAAATCCCTTAAAATGGCTTTGATGAGAGTGTTACTCCCCTCGGCACAAGTTGGGATATGACTGAAATAAAATGCTGGTGGGAATATTCAACCGGGGAGATATGTATGGCATGCCTCCCACCACAAAGCTCCACTTTTAGTTCTGGGTCCATCCAAAAACTCCTACCTCCTTCCCGTTGTCGCTGTAGATTTCTACCCACTTTTGGCCAATTTAGCCCTGTTTCCTGCAGGGCTAATACTGGGGGGACTATCTCAAATAATACCTTGGCTACTGGCACAGTTCTTGCAGTGGAAACATAGTTGAAACTGAAGTGGGGGGGGAATGCCTGGGGTTAAATTGGCCAGTAAAGCAGCTGATCAAGGAGTATTTTTCTGTTTCCTTTAGCAACAGAAGTTTTATCTCCTAGAACTGAAAAGAAGTAGAACTTTTCTAATTTAAAGACGTTCTTCCCTTAAGAATTTAAAAATTTTTTGTGTCTCTGTATACTTTTTATTTTTTGATTTATCTCACATAGTACACATACTACTGTAAGGTGTTTTTTTTTATTCATTAACTCAGTCTTTAAGGGTCTGAAAGTGAAAATGAGAGAAATACATTATCATCAGTTTATCACTTAAGTAGTTACCCTCGTCACAAAACCTAAGCAGCAAATGTCATTGCTTTCCTTACATTTTGCAACTACAGCAGTACGTACTGACCCAGGCTGTGACTTCATTCCTAGATGCAAACTTCCATTTCTGAGGTAAAACTAACAGAGCTTTAGAGTTCAGTCAAATAAAGCTAAGTGTAAGGAACCTCACCATAATCTCTCTGCCAAAACTGAGCTTGAGCACAACAGGAAGTCGGTCAGTTCCCATGAAGTCATGGCTGTGAAGGTAAAGACATAAAAGTAATCTGGTGCTTGTCAAAACAACGACTGATTTGCTTAAATATTTGAGAAAATTATGTTTAGGTATGATTTCAAAAGCTTAAAGTTAAGCTAAATGTACACTGCTGAGAACCTGTTGTAATGACCCTGACCTGTAGCTGAAGTGTACTGCCCTCTTCTGGCCAGGAAGCAAAGTTCCAGAGCGAGGGGACACTCTGAAGAGTTGATTGTCTTGAACCTGAAAATAAACAAAACATACATAAATTAATATGAAGACATACTTTTATTATTTTGCTGTTATGTATATTATCTATATCTTTAATAATACATTTAGCAAAATCTATTTCTAAATATAGTAATTCCAACAACAACAAAAAAACACTTTAAATTGATTATTAGAAATCAGCTTGAAATGTATACAAAAAAAATGTGTTTTTTGTTTATTTTTCAATTTCGTTTTATGTCTGAAACAAACTTTTTTGTTGGATTAAAAAAACTATAATTATGCCAAATCCACCAGAGGCAAGAATCCTAAAAATATGCGTAGCTCTACATTATGACCTTCATTTGGTGCAGGTCTGTGCTGCTAAACTCTCCTGTCACCGCCCATTCCTCCAGCTCCATCTGTTGGTCCTCTGGAAATAAGAATGCCCTAATATTGAACATGAGCATAAAAGTGATAAAAAGCAGTTTTAATTGGTTGCTCACATACTTTTCTATTTTTGTAGAATGTGAATTCTAAAACACTAACATAGCAAAACATTTTTCTAAGTGTTGACATACCAGTCTACAGGGATGGAACCCGGGTTGCGAAACATCAACATGAAATCTGAGGGATCCGAATTCAGAGGAGCAACACCAAACTTAAAATCCACCATGACCTTGGTCAAGATGGAGGGACTATTTCGCAGACTATGGAAGGAAGCAAAGGTCAAGATTAAGCACACACTGCAACCTGATATAATTATCTGATATCCTTAGAAAGAAAAATTTAAACTGTGGCACGCACTCAACATTAAAGCCAATTTCTTGTTGACCTATTATTACTAAAATGACATCAACTGACCTGTGCTTGGTGGGAGTTTTTAACGTACGTTCTTTAGCAGATGGGGTGGAAAGCAGTTGCTCATTAAGGCTGTCTAATGAGAAGAGTGTCCACAAATCTTGCTTGCAGAGCCTGGCCACGCTGCCACCGCTGCATGCGTCAGTCACCTGTAAGGTGGGGTACACCCCCTGAGCTCGCACTTCACACAGTTTCTGAGGAGGACTTGAACCCAAGCCTGGAAAAAGACGCGCAGACACACAGTGAAAAGGTATGTAGAATGAATTCATCCGTGTATTACGCATTACTGTCATCTGTTTACCACTGGCATTTAATATCTGGTAGTTGACGGCCCAGAGGCACTGGGCTTGTGTGCAAAGTCTGAGGATGGAATGGAGCAGCACAGTGGAATGTGAAGCGACCGTTCCCGTTTCACAGTCCAGATGCAGGGCTTAAAGAGGCAGGAAAAAAAACAGGATTAGTTTATAGGTAAGAAAACTGCAGGTCAACCCAAACACCACATATACCAGCAAAATTAGGGGGAAAAAAACTTATGAGGCTCAAACATGCAAAGTAAAACTCTTATGAAGAACGCCACCAAAAACACCTAATTACCACTGTCCTCTTCAGAATCAGAAGAATTTTCTGCGAGCATACGTTGTGCAGAGAGACGAAAAGAGACGGGGCAGGGGCTGTTGTTGACTAGGGGAATCTCTACTGAGCGACATCTTCCAACTAAGATCTCTCCCACATCCAGGACCTCTTTACCAGCCTGGTAAGTAAAAAAAATAAAAATAAAAACAGGAACCGTTTGACTTAATTCCCTTTTATTGTGTATTTTAACTCTAGGACTGCATGGTAGCATTTTTATCTCAGTGTTAATTTGTAAAAGAATAACTAAATATCTAAGAATGAACATACTGTACAAAGCCCAATGAGAGTCCTACCTCAACGGAGGCTGCTGAGCCCATGCCGATCAGTTCTATGGTGAGGTGAAACTTGTCAGAGTCATCGCTGTGGAAGCTGAGAGTAGGTTTAAATGTGTACGTTTTCTCTTCCAGAGGGCTGAAGGACCACGTCTGAACCTGGGATGAATACAAACTTCAGAATAAAAATTCAACATCTGTCTGGAGTCACAAATCATCATCATCATCATCTACATTGCTTTGTTATAGTTTTCATTCCCCTTGAACTTCACCTTTTCTCTTGTTACGACTGATAACCTAAATCGATTTATTTATTGGGATTTTATGATTAACATCAAGTAGTGCAACGCTGTGCAGTGAAGAAAGCAAAGAAAATGACACATTGTTTTGTACATTTTAGCAATTCAATTCAATTTGGAACAGTTTATTTTTATGGTGCCAAGTCACCACAAACATTGCCTCAAGGAAGCTTCTGCAGCATCGTGGCCCATCATCCCAAAAATGGAAATAGTATGACACCACTGCACACCCTACCAAGGCATGGCCCTCCACCTAGACTGACAGCGAGAGCATTATTAACCAGAGAAACTGCCAAAAGGCTTATGGTAACTCTAGAGGAGCTGCAGAGATCCAGAACTCAGTTAGAGGAATTGACTGAAAGGATAAACAATTAGTTGTGCTCCCCACAAATCTGGAGCCACAAGACGTCCTGTTTAGTTTGCAGCAAGCCATGTTAGGGATAAAGCAAACATGTGGAAGAAATTGCTCTGGCCAGAAGACAGATGCATATTGAAAAACTAACACTACATATATCTCCTTGAACACACCCTCTCCATGATGAAGAATGCATCGGGAAACATTTCTTTACCAGGAACAAATAGGGAGAAGAATAGATGTATAATCAGGGTAAAACTGAAAGAAAGCCGGTTGGAGCCGAGGTTTCCTAAATGTGGCCCAGAGGCTATCTGCAGACCCTGGTATTAATTGATGCAGATATAGATTATTTTTCACATTACAGCAAAATCTTTACTGAAAAATTCTAATTTCCTAAAATGTTAGGTGCAACTCAAAGTGCTCATCTTTAATATTCATGTTGTTTGCTTCCTTTTTCATTTCATAGTGAAGAGGACCACAAATATCCCGTGACTTTTATTCAAAAGCAGAACCAGGTGCACATGAATCCATGTTTAATTAATCTATTTAACTCATAAAAATATAGGGAACATTCTCAAAGAAAGAGTGACCAAAATCCTGTTCTTGTTGCTAAAAATAGATAAGGAAAATAAATAAATAAGAACATGTACTCCTTTCTTTTAACGAGATAAACACACAAAACCTCTTTTATGCTTTGGATCTACAAAGATTTACAAATCCCTTTCCCTCAAATATGACACAAAAAATAGTACTTTATTATTTAGCAGGTAAAAAGAAATAAAAAATGTTTTGAAGGGGGTAAATCATATATTGACTAAATAATAAAGTCATTAAGATCTGGTAAGCCCTTTTGACTTAATGATTTTGATCTCAAGAGGCAAAAATTAGGACACCACTATTCTGGAGGGTACAAAAGATTTGGGTCTGGGGCAGAGGTTCACCTTCCTGCAGGCCAACTACCCTGGGCATACAACAAGAGAATGCAATTGTTGTAAACCAGTCTCTTCATCTTTTATAATGGTGCAGCAAAGGTCCAGACCTAAATCAACTGAGAATCCTGTGAATTAAAAATGACTGAGCTCAAAATGTTTTACAAAGAAGAATAGGCCAAGATTTGAGTCTCTAGATGTAGAAACCTGGAAGAGCCGCACCACCAAAGACTTGCAGTGGTCTTGTATAACAATGCAAAAGCACGTGTCATATACCTTTCACTTCCATCTACAAAACATGCAATGTTCAAGGGGTCTGATTACTTTTGTAATGAGCTGAATCTAAATGCACAGAATGCGGAACCGTGTTAATCTCTCACTGAGCTCTCATTGGGATGCAGTTCGCCAGCATCTGGTTCGACAAAGATAAGCCTCCGCTCCGTCTCTGAAATGCTCCACTGGAACCTGTCATGGAGAACAATCACACAATGCCAGCTGTAATGTTAATAACACTGAGGTAATTCCAAAGTCCAATCACGCAACACGGAAAAACATCTGAAAACCACGGGAAGAATGGGAACAGGAAGATAAACCGGTCAACTAACTTGACGGGCAAGCAGCTTAAGTTCCTGATGGAATGGGTGCGCTGGGTTCTCGAGCCGACAGCTGTCGGGTGGAAATATAAACTGCCGCCACTTTCCAAAGACACGCTTGGCTTTTGTAAAACCCTCACAACTCTCAGTTCCTAAGGAAGACAAAGATCCAAAGTAAAAGACCCAAGAACAGTGTGAATGAGTTTTACCACAGTGTGTGTCCTTGTGTTTATTGTGTGGCACCTTTGTGGATTTAGTTGCATTGAGCTGCAGCGGTAAACTGGAACCCTGCTTGGGGCTGTCCTCTGTGGGGACTGCTCTGATGGTAATGATTTGATGTTTTTCTGGCTGCACCAAACCACAGCCAGGCAACATGTGCACAGATTTAGGCAAAGCGTCATTTGGTCTCTGGTTCAGGCAGAAGGTGAGAGGCTGATCTCCATTATTCTGCAGTAGAACGGTCCGATAGGAAATACCCCTCCGAGCTGGAAACACCTAACATGCAGAAAGGAAAAATTATCACGTTAAATTGATTAAATTACATTAAATTGATATTACATTGAAGCACTCTTGAAGCAATTTTGGTGCGCTAGCCCCTCCTGGGAAGCTTCACCAATGCTCCGTGTTTTCTCCATTTGTGGTAACGGTTCTCGTATTGGCTCCCAACAATTCTCAAAGCCTTAAAACAGACATTGCAAGTCTTTCTAAAGAGACAGATGTCAGTGACTTGCTTTTTTCATCTCTTGTTACATTTTTGTTGCTCAAGCCAAGATGTATTGCTTATTGAGATATTTTAACCTACTTTATGTTGTCAGACAGGTTCTATTTAAGTGTTTTCTTATTTGTACAGGTTTGGCAATAATTCGGCCTGGTTGGTGTTCGGGGTGAGTCAAAGTAAACTAAGCTGTCAAAGAATGTGAATAATAATAATAATAATCTGATGATGCCATATTAAATAATATACTATGTTACCAAACCAATAAGTGTTGTTCAGCACACAACCCTCATTTTGCAACTATTATGGGGATTTTGACAGGAGCTTCTCCTTTAACAGCTGTGAAGAACTTTTTTTTTATACTTAAGCTCTGGAACTAACACGAGCTATAAAATAGGGATTTAAAGTAATTTCTGTAACTTACCACTTGATGCGGATTCAAAGTGCAGCATGGAGTGAAATGCTCTTGGTCCGGCTGAAATGAGTGGCCAATGACTCTGACAGTTACACACCAGGGCAGACATGGACGTTGTTGTCCTGTTTCAGGATCATCCTGTGGCTTCTAAAGAGGAACATGAATATTAAAACAGCTCAAAGTCTCAAAGACATTGTTATTTACAACAAGAGGGGGAAAAAATATTTCCAGAATTTACCAACTACTTTGAGGTATTTAATACTACCTTGTAATATGCAAAGCACTCCAGCTCTCCTCCATGCAGGGTATTGATCTGGTTGGGCTCATACGTCACACGCACTGTGGTAGACTTCAGTGGGGCCAACTCAAATGACGAAGGAGCAACACAAAAAGGGGAATCTTGGACAACAGTCCACATCAGGCTTAAACAGAATCATAAGCGTTGTAAGTGTTCGTACATGTATTTGGTCACATTTCAGACAGAAATACATGAAAACCTCACATCTGTTGTGACTAAAAAAAAAAAAAGTCCCTGACAAGGTGACATACCTGAGTTTGCCTTTGGCGTGGTTTGTAATGGAAACACACTGCGACAGAGCAGATGAGGTAGACGCAGTGGACGTTGCTTTGTGGTTAAACAGTAGCTCACTTGGTTCAATAGTTACAAATGGAAGAGATGGAGAGGTGAGAGGATCCGTGTTCATTTCATTGCATTTTTCTCTGGGCGTGTCCGGAATGACAGGGTCACTGTTTGATTCCTGATTTGGGAACAAAATGGCACAACAGAACAAGTCAGGAGTTATTAAAACAAGCATATCCATTTTTAGAAAGGTTTGTGTTGAGGTGTTATTAAGCCGTGTGGGTAAGAGCACCCCCTGTTGGTCCGGCAGTGTATTGTGATCTGGCGGCAAGTCCCGGACAGAGCCTGGTGACCACTGATGCTTGAACACAACCAAGTGTTCGGGTTTTAATATCGCTGGCCGCTGAACCGCCGAGTGACACGTACCAATCAAGTCCAGAAACAGAGGCTCCTGAAAGTATGATTGTTGAAATATTCAGGAAGCTGTAATATTCTGGAAGCATTATTTAAGTATGTCTACATTTGCCTTCCTCACCCTGTGGAGTATGAGACATGCCACTCTTCTGTGATGTGCCATTGGTTGCGTGGGTCTGTAAAGGACCTTGACTTTGATGCGGCCCTGTGGGAGCACAGCGCCACTCGCTGGTGAAATACCAAAAACACTGTTCCAACAGTCTATATCCCATTGGTAGACAGCCTGAACAGGGGAGGAGTTCAGGAGCTCCAGTGTTTCTACTGCGGATCCTCTTTCTTCAACACATTCAAAGTCGACCACAGAGGAGGACAGACAAACTTCAGGACCTGAAAGCAAGAATATTGTTTTTGACATAAGGAGACCTCATTTTTGGTACCTTAAATGCTATCCTCACTTATTTTTATTTTTAAGAAAACAAATTAGTGTTATTTTTTTTATTGTAGTTCATGCCTCTTACCTATACACTTTCCCATGAGTTTAATCTGAGTTTTGCTGAGCGCCCCCTTGTAATTCAGAGACAAATACTCAACAGAGACGATCTCAACCACGGTGGGCGAATAAGTGACCGAAACTTGGAGTGATCCACCTGGAGCGATTTTGCCACTGGGCACATCCCAACTGAAGTCTGATCCATACAGAACTGCCCCACCAAGCAGCCGTGACAGAGAAAAGCACACGTTAACCTAAAAAAAAAAAAAAAAAAAAAAAAAAGCAACAGGGAAGATGTGAGAGAAGGCAGAGCCTGAATTTTAGGCTGTGAATGCACTCATACTTGCTACTTACAGACGAAGGGTTGAAGATTTCAAAGTGCTTACTCAAACTCTGGCCAATTGACACAGAGCCAAAGTGTAACTCAGGATCACCAGGGCAGCTTTTCTTTTTGTTACTGGGATTTCTTATTTGAAGATAAGGATATTTGGCTGGAAAAAAAAAAAAAGATTTAATTTCTACTAAAAATGATAATTGTTGAGATATTTGTTAAATCTGCAATGGTATTCACGTAATTATAACGTACAGTTCTGGTCAGAAGAGTACATAAGTGGTTTTATATGCAGGCACAAATATGTACACCTCTTACATTTTTATAAATGTCCTTTATCAAGTTGTACCTCAACTACTGGTACACACTTTTTATAGCCAACAACACACTTCTGGCTGAGTATTTGACCACTCTCTTTTTTTTAATCAAAAACAGATCTTTTAAACGTATCGGTTCCCTGGCATGGACTCACTTTTAAGCATAGGCTGCAAACTTTAAATAAGGGTGAGATCAATGTCATTCCTGAAGCTTTATGTGAGCCAGCTTTATCTATTTCAGTACCACTCTGATGTGTATTTGGGATAATTGTCTGGTTGAAGCACTCATGTTGTGTCTGAGGCCGTTTTCACACATATAGTTTGCTTTTGAACCGGTTGATGAGTTTGTTTTACACACAAAGCTCAAAGCTTCAACCCTGACCAAATCCTGCCACTTCTGAGATCTTGGAGCAAGCACTTCTTTCTTGCTTGTCACCCTAACATACCATTAAACAGAAACACTGACGTTCCAGCGACTTCCAGGTTAAGGTAGGCTTTCACTTTGGTGGTCATTCCTAAACACCCTGACTTGTTTCATTTTATCACAAGCTGACCGTTTTGGTCAGATCAGGGAAACATTGACATGGTTGCGCTTTGTGTCAGGATAAGGCACCCAAACAATTTGTCTTTGAGGGGATAAAGCGGGCTGCACAGTGGCGCAGTGGGTAGCGCTGTTGCCTTGCAGCAAAAAGGTCCTGGGTTCGAGTACACCCCTGGGTCTTTCTGCATGGAGTTTGCATGTTCTCCCTGTGCATGCGTGGGTTCTCTCCAGGTACTCCGGCTTCCTCCCACAGTCCAAAAACATGACTGTTAGGTTGATTGGCTTCTCCAAATTGTCCTTAGGTGTGCGTGAATGGTTGTTTGTCTCTCTGTGTTGCCCTGCGACAGACTGGCGACCTGTCCAGGGTGTACCCAGCCTCTCGCCCATTTGACAGCTGGAGATAGGCACCAGCAACCCCCGCGACCCCATGAGGGATAAGCGGTTTGGAAAATGGATGGATGGAGGGGATAAAGCAGGTTACAATTAATCTTTTGAAATGCCAACTAAAATCCTGTTGAACATGTACAAACTATGCTAAAAAGCTGCATCCATTTCGATTTGCTCTAGCATGTTTGCAAAGAATAACAGAAAAATATCAATCTAGAATTATGACAGAGTCTTGTCTGTGGCTACAAAAAGTGTTGCATATCTTTAATTGCGAGAAGACATTTACCCACATGCTAATAGAAGTGTATGCATCTATTTGAGCCTGTCTGTACATTTTAGCATGTGTGGAATGAGGAAAATATGCCCTAAAGACACTGCAGCTCATAACTTTCATTCTACGTCCTTCCACATAATGTTTGGTCTCAGCAGTACCTATCCCCTGTAGAAGCACAGAGCTGCAGCAGCCAGCTTTGTCATCATCTTCCCCAGATCTGCAGTGCGCCTGCTGCTGGTAGACCTGTGCCTCCGGCGGCTGAAAGTCCACCACAATGAGACACTCCTGACCAGGTTTCAGAAGGCCTTCTTCTGGAATGAGCTGGAAGGGTGCTGCACAATCCCACTTAAATGACACCTGAACCTTACTGGGGGGAGAAAAAGGAAAACACAGAGAAGTTGAAGACATATTGATGACTCAAGAGAGACGGATAAAAGTAGAGTATATTTTTGGTAAGAGGTCCTTGATGATTAACAAAAGAAAATCACACTTTTTATGTATGTATAACGCATGTACATACGAACATACACTAAGAACAATCAGAGGTACCTGAGATTTTTCAGTGGGAAACTGGTTTGTGTGGAGTGCTGAACAGCACAGAGGGGGAGCGCCACCGTTTCAGGGACCTTCAGGGAATGACTTGGAAGCACGGCATGGAGGCTTACTTGAAAGCTTCCCTCTTTAGCTTGAAACTGAATGCTGTCCTTATACTCACGCTGTCCCGCGCAATCAGAGAGAAATAAAAAAAAAAAACGTAATTTGCATGAAACAAAATAGCTACAAAAAGATATACAGTTGGCCATTGGCTCATTTTGTGTGTTGCACAAATTCCAAGGGGGGTTTAATTCAATTGTGGAATACCCTACCCTTTTGAGAGGTCTAAAGGTGACCTGTAAGGAGAATGAAGTCCCTGGGCTGAGAACAACTACTTCAGGATTCAAGGTTGAGAAAAACATGGACTCTGGAGCTCTGCGAGGAGAAAAAGGGAAGGCTTCGTTGTCCTCTTGATCTAACACATAGTTTGGAAATGTGTTTGTGAGTTTGCTTTACCTAACGTGCAGCTTATGCATCTTGTCACGGGTGTTCTTTAACACCAGTGTCTTCGTGTACTCCCTTCCAAGTACCCAATCCTCCCATAACAGCTCTGGTCTGGTTTCCAGACCTAAGAAGCAGGTTCTTTGGCTGGAAGATTTTCTTCGCCAGCGTTTTCTGGCGGGGAGACGTGGTTCCTGTGGAGAGGAAGTATGGAAATAACAAGAATTAATGACTAGAATGAAGTAACAAGTAATGAGTTAATTAATCAAGGAATTAGCTGCTTTTAATTCACCTTATTTTTTTAAAGAGCCTTGCAAAATATTCTAACCAGCCTTAAGAATAACAATCAAAAACCTAAGTGTATTTTACTGGAACTGTATGCTGTAAAATCCCAGAAAGTAGCATAAAGTAGTGAAAAGAAAGGAAAAAAAGACAAATGTATTTTTTTTGGGGGGGGGACCGGTAAAAATCTGAAAAGAGTGGTGTGTATATACTGACTCTTTAAATCTGATGCCTCTAATAAAGCCAACAGCCTTCTGATGATATCTACTTAGTAAACATCAGTGTGAGGCTGTTCTGTGAAGAATATTCGTGAACAAAAAAGCATCACAAAGACCAAAGAACACACCAGAACGGGAAGGACAAAGTTCTATTTAAAGCAGGGTTTGATTATTAAACAGTATCCAAAACTTTGAAAATCTCAAAAATGCGTTCTTCAGTCCACCATATAAAAATGGAGAGTATGGCTTGACCCACCAAGATGTAGTCTTCCAACCAAAGTTACAAATCGGGCAAATAGAGATTAATCACATCAGGGGTACCAAACTCATTTCTATATTGGGTCACTTTGGCATCATTAAAAGAGCCGGTTGCACATGTATAAATTATGCTTTTGATTTCATAATTTAATTCCAGTGCACATAGAAACATAAAATTGGTCAGTAGCATAAAAGTAGCACCCTTAGGCCCAATTCATCTGCACAAAAAGTTGATATTAAGGTGAGTTACTCTTTAAACTCATCATTCACTTTTTTTCTTTTCAAACATTTATGGGTTGTTTTAATCTGCTGTGGGAAAACTGACATTTAGTGGCAGGATCCTGTTACTACACAGTAAAAAAGAAAATAAACATTCGCTACAGGAGGCACAGTTTTAGCCAGTTTATACAATTTCAAAGGATATATGCCTCTACTTCATGACATGATATGCCTTTTTTATGCTCTTGAGGGCTGAATAAATTGCCTTGACGGGGTGGAATTGGCCCCTGGGCCTTTAATTTGACACATGCAAATTACAGAATTAGCTTAAAGGCCTGTACTAACTTTAGCAGAGCGTTAGAGAGCCGCATTTGAGTTGGAATATTTAGTTTAAGGTTAGCCATTAGCCAGATATAGGAGACAGCAAACACATTGAAAAGGGTGCTCTGATCAGATAAGTTTTTAGGATGGATAAATTGGTCTGGGTTGGAGGGAAGCTAGATACAGATGAATACAGGGCAAACCTAGAGGAAACCCTGTTAAAATGGATCAAAATACAAGAGACTGGGGCAGAGGTTCTCCTTCCTCCAGGACAACAACCTTACATGTGCAACCTAGCAGTACTGCAATAATAATAAAGAAAAAATTAGATCACAGAAAATCCATCAACACTTGCCATAAAATAGGACAGAGCTTCAGTTAATTTACAAATCAGAATTTGAGTTTCTTTATGTCCAAAGCTAATAAAGAAATACCCCATAGTGACCGTAAAGGGTTCTGGGTTTTGCTTCTGCTGCATAATTGTTTGCTACAGTACATCAGAAAATTATGTTGTTGTTTTTTCTTGTTTTTTTTTTTCTACAAGACCTTTTTTTGTGCTATTGAAAGTTAAACTTCTCTGACAGTAAACAATAGCATTTGGGTGTTTTTCCTTTTTTTTTCTATTTTTGTTAGACATCTTTTTTATCCTCTGTGATTGCTTTTTGGACTTTACTTTGACATCCGTCCCTGTGCTGGACAGCTTCCATGGAGCAACACACGCCGAACAGCGCTGTCTCCGGGCTTCAGCTAACATGGCTGTGGATAGAGACGAAAACATTAATACACAGAGAGGGCTCCGAGTGTCACAACGACAGAGACATGCATTTTTATTTTATTTTTTTACGGGTAATAATCCCCTGACGTGAAACTCGAGGAGCTGGCCGCGTTTTTGCACCGACGTTGTTACATTAACACTTATATGAAAACGCTCTAATTCTGGTGACTCCATAAAACTGTGTGATAATAACACGCCCACCTTACCTTACACGACGAAGCATTAACAATTAGCCAAGAGTCCGACTTGAGATATATATTTATTAACAAAAAAAAACGTCTCCGAAAGCTGCGAAGTTCATCTGGTCCCCATTTCCATGGCAACAAGTAAACGTTAGCTTCACCGGAATTACGGGATCCTGTGAGGGACATCTCGCGGACCGGTTCTGATTCAATTTACTTTATTAACTTTATTTATGTAGCACTTGTGCACAAAGAACGTCCACATACTCTCATTTGACTCCATTCATGTCCCAGCAGAAGCATGTAATAGGCCCATATTTAACAAAATATTGAATTGTATTAAATAAATATGCCAAAATAACTGCACATACAGTTTATAGGCATGTTAGTCCATCCATGAAACATATTCTCCCATCTCACTTTTTTATCTTCATATTTTTCAGTGAGAATTATATTGTAAAAAAAACTCAAGACTTTCCGATAAACATTTTGGGGGATAAAGGGGAAAGAAATCAGTGACCAATACAGCAGCCCTTCTGTTCAATAACAGCAAAAAGCCTCCATTCGTGGAGTCTGTCAGTTTCTTGATCTCATGATCCACTTTTTGTGCCACAGCAGCCTCCCAGGCACTGTTCCGAGAGGTCTACTATTTTTCTTCACTGTAAATCTTCTGTTTAAGAACTGTCCACAAGTTCTCAATCGGGTTCAGGTCATTTAAGAAAAGAGGGCCATAAGGTTTTCATCTTTAACACTGGCTAGCCTGTAGAGGAGTATTTTGAAAGATGTGAAAAAGCATTGCCCTGCATAAAGATGCAGGTTTCTTCCTGTATCACTGCATTAAGAAAGTGTCTCCCAAAAGCTGGCAGTAGGTTTGGGTGTTGATTTTGAGACCATCTTCAACCCCAAAAATGTCCAACCAGCTCATCTACTGGTACCAGCCCATACCAGTACCTCCGCCTTTCTAGCATCTGAATCGAAGTGGAGCTCTGTGCTCGTTACTGATCCAGCAACAGGCCCATCTATCAGTTCTGTCAAGAGTCACTCTCATTTCATCAATCCATCAAACATTTGATAATCTCAATATATTTCTTGGCCCAGTCTAGAGGGGTAACCTCCCTTACCTTTGGTCATGTCTCTGACTACTGAACATCTTGTAGATACTTCAGGTAGACTGCAGTTACAGAATATGACAGAACTGGAAGATCATGGGTTCCTGGTAGCTTCCTGCTTGATTCTTCTCCGACATTTGACATTTAATTTGCTTCTTTTTTTTTTTTTCCTCAACATGTTTCTTGCGACCATCTTGACTATTTTCAACAAAACGTTTGATGGTTCTTCGACCACTGCCCAATATCTTAGCAGTTTCAAGAGTCCGGCATCCCACTGAGAGACTTTTGATTATTTTGGACATTTCCGAGTCAGTTAAATCTCTTGTTTTGGCCAATTTTGCCTTGAAATAATATTATAATATAATTATGCACACCTTGTTGTAGGGTTTTGTTCTCCTTAAGCCACAACCTCCCTCAATATACATGTCAACTGCTATACCTAAATCCATTTAACATTCAAGTTCATCCAACTTGGAATTAGAAAATATGCCTAAAAATGATGATGTGGTAAAATACTCACTTGACTAATAATTGTGCACACAGTGTATATAGGCTATACCTATAAACTTGTACATAACGGGGAAGTGGTTCTAATATATTAATGCTTTATTAAGTTATTACAAGTTGATCCAAACTATAATAACACATGTATATATATGGGATATGTAATTTTAGAATTTGTCACTTACCAATATTAATATGAGGGCAGCTTCTGACAATTTATTTAATCTTCAATGTTAAGTCATGAATTCAACTTCATTTTTCAGACTACCTTTGTTATCACAAAAAAAACCTCAATATTAACACCTGCTTAAAACAATACCAAGAGAATTCAGTTAAAATTGATTTGAAAATACTGTTCACCGTAAGCAAATAATTATTTGAGACTTTGACGTTAGTTAAATTAACAAGAAGTTGTAATATCCCCAAAAAATATACGAAATGTTATACAGCAACATATATATTTTCAATGCAAGTCTGAAGTAAGACAGCAGTGGTTACAGTTAAACATATTGACCAAATGAATCAATGAATGAATGTTAAATTCCAAGGGATAAACTGTTTAAAATATTTTTGAAATACAAGGTAAATACTTTGTAATAGGGCAAGAAGAGCTTCTAATTAGTCTCATATGCTTCACCAGTTTCTATCTCCAAATCCATTTTGACCCTTTGCCCAAAATCTTAAGCAAGAAAAAAAGTCATGTTTCTCATTTAAGCGAAATAACTGTTTTGTTATTTTGTATCTACTTTATTATCCTGTACAGAAGGTCACTTGTTGTTTATGAGTCTTACAAAGAGACATATGAAATCCACAGTCTAGCATGCGTGTCTTTGAACTCTGAGGGAAAAGTGATATTTTATAAGGGGGTTACGGAGCAACCTCTGCACAACATCTGTATTTTATTGACAGATGGTCCAGCTGAAAAGTTGGAACTGCCACTTGGCCAAAATAAACATTTTCTTCCAGCCACTATGTTATTGTCACAAAAAGTTTAATAAATATTAAACAAAATAAATATATAGTTAGTACACTTCTATGAAGAAGCTGCACTTGTTTCTCTTGGAAGACCCTCCTCAATCTCTTCCTCAGAGTAAGAAGTGTAGCTCCCTGCCCCCTCCCCTCTGTATCTTGTGAAGTTGACAGCGGCCAAAGATGCTTCGCTCAGCTGTTTCATTTCCTCTATTCCAAACTCATCCTCTGCTTCTCTTTCCTTTTCATCTTCCAGGCTCGATCTGATGGAAATGTGATGTTTGAGACTCTGTATGTCCAACATATTGTCAGTCACAGATGTGGCAGTGACTTGTTCTTTTGCTTTGCGGGTTCTCTTCCATTTCATACGTCTGTTCTGGAACCAGATCTTCACCTAAAAAGACAAAAGGATTGAAACTTGATAATGCATTCTTTTTTAGTACGAAATATGTTTCACCTCTTTCTGAAACACCTATCATTCGTTCCCTACACTGAATAGGAACAGGACAAAAATAATGAAAAACATAGGAAAACACAGCTTAGTATGATATAATAAATTGCTATGCCATATAATACTAGGTTTTATTGCAGTATATAATACTTTGATATAGTTTACAAGTAAGACATATAATAAATTACAATCCTGCACAATTTTTATATAGTACACTCTAGAATACTATATTACTCTATACTTTACATTCAGATTTATTAAATTACAATATGAATTCTGCAGAGCCTTGTTTATCAGATTAAAAGTACCTTTTGAAAATAACAACCTCTATTCAACATATATTTAATTAAGGCCACATTTCTGTATTTTAAATGTTTTTGTTGTTCCAAAAAAAAAAAAAAAATGTGGCTGTTGTCATCAGTTGTAAGCAAATAACCCACATAATTAACAGAATAAAATACTTCAAAACATCAGTCTGTGTTTAACTTAGGGAACTGAGGTGAAAGAATAAATTAACTCATTAATAATTTTCTAAATTATTGAATATGATTGTATATGTTAATTCAATTCACACTTTCCCGGTCACTTAAAGGGGTAAATCTATTTTACGTACAGCATGGATAGTGTAGTATAAACTAGTATAGTATAATATATATATTATATAGTGAGTGGAAATTTTAAGACATGTTCTCTAAAATATCACAAGACCGGTGCCTAATTATATTAAAGGAGCAGTAAGTGAGATTACACCACTAGGTGGGCTGTTGAGCAACGTCTGGAGACCAAAATAAGATCAGTGAGAAGGTACGCCTCCCTTTCCCCTCCCCTTCTCACCCACCACCTTGTATAAAAACACAGCTAAACAGCATCACCTTTCGGAGGAACATGTCTCGTGAATAAGTAAGTAACTAATAACTTTCTTAGCAAGAGAATGTTCTGAACTGCTGCTCTGCCGGTGGCATTTTGTGGGCAGGGAAAGGCTGAGCCCTGAGTGGCAGCTATTCACATGGACGTAAATGCATGCAAGGCCGGCCCAGCTTTGTAGACAAGAGACTGGAGAACAACACAGAGGGATGGTGTGTGACGTCATACCTCCGTCTAAAAAAGATATCTTTAGTTCTTCACATCACTATTTTTTAGTTCTTTCTATGTAAAATAATACAATTTTGCTTATTGCTCCTTTTAATGAAAATATAATTTCCCATGGTATAGAAATGCATCTCCCACTTTCTTTTTTTTTGACACTAGTGGCCTTTTCATAAAAGAAGACAGACAGGAAAAGGGTGCTGAGAGAGAGGGGAGGACACACAGCAAAGGGCCGCAGGCTGGAGGCGAAGCTGGGAAAGCCGTGTCGAGGACTCCGATGCGGCTGTCCCAAACCCTGAACCTAACCCACTCTCTTAATTTTTGTTTTTAGATTTTTCTTTTACCCTAGAATGTTTTACTTTTCTAGTAAACCTGAACTTCTCAACTGTGGGGCCATACATAATATTTCTATGCTATTCTATTCTATTCTATTACACATCATGTTTTGAAGGTGCCATTTCTTAACTGATGACGTTAAATTCACCCATTGGTTCTTCTCTAGGTCTTCCCTCATCTAGCAGTCTCCTTCAGCTGGCTTGAATGTGAAAGTTTATGAAAAGTCTATGTCCGTAGTTTTTTCCATTTAGCTTTATAACTTACAGCATATTGATTTAGCATGGCTAGTAAATATGAATCCACAAAATACCATAAGGCCTTCATATATGAGTCACAAGTGCTACCCCTGTGCCACTAGGGCACCCCATCTTCCACTTTCTGACCTGAGTCTCCGTCAGCATGAGTGAGGTGGCCACCTCAAAGCGTTTGGGCCTGGACAGGTACTTGTTGAGCTTGAACTGATTTTCCAGTTCCAGCAACTGCTGACTGGTAAAAGCTGTCCTGGGCCTTCGACACTTCCCCAACAAGGCTTCCTGACCTGGTTCTAGGACAAAAACAAAGATTTTATTCATTATTTGTAATGCAAAATTCATTGATGACTTGAATTAAAGGGCAAGTCTGCCTACTGGTCATACAATTTCTCTGTGCCATTTATTCCCATGAGGGGTTGACTTTGGAGGAGGTAATAAACAGTAAAGAGGTCCATCACCTTAATGAAAACCCTGCATAAATAAAGAGCTAATTAAAGGGGATCCTTTGTAGGTTTTTACCTTGTCGGTAAAAATCACGTTAATGTGTCCAGCCTACTTACCTCAGTCACAGCCATGTATCAGAATCACGGGAAATATTCAATAAAAAAAGTAAATAATTTGCAATAAATACTTGAATAAATAATTCAATAAATAATTTGCAAGCAGTCTTTTGAAAAGCAAATGTGAATTACTAATTTTTAAATTTACACCTACTTGCTTCATCCCAGAACTTTTCCTCTAATGGCTGAAGAACATATTTTTTCCAGCTTTTTTTTTTTTTTTTTTTTTTTTTTTTTTTTTTTTTTTTTGCAGCCTAAAGTAAATTTACAAACCTCGTACTTACTTTCCAGTATTAAGAAAAAGATTTTGGGAATTGCATAAATTTTGCACGGAGCACTATTTACATTATTCTCAACTCATCAAGTTTCTCAACATAATTTAAAAGATTATTATTATTGTTATTATTATTAATAATAATTTAAAAATCTTAGGTGTTAAAAACAGTTTGATTGCTTTTAAGGAATCATAAGTGACGATATTTTACAACGAACGCACCTACATACTCTCCGAATCTTGGCATCACCATTCCTCCTCTGATCCAAGGATCCACTGGAAGCATTGTGGCCACATTGCTCCCCTTCGTGTGCTCCGGATAAGGCTGAAGCAGCTGCGCAAAGGCGGGATACATCAAGGCAGGGTGCTGGCCTCCGAGGCCCGCCAGCGGATACATGGATCCTGGATGGATTCCTATAAGGCCGACTTGTTGCAGAGAGGCGTATCCTGACTGAGACAGGTTGAAGAGGTGAGGCTTGGATACGGCAGATTGCTGGGCTGCAGAGGGGTTTACATAATTTGGTTGGCGAGGGGGAGACTCTGGGCCGCGGGTCGACGCCGGGCGGTTATCGGGGCTCCTGTTGTGAAACAGTTCCGGGGACGCGCAGCTCCTGTCCGTCCTCCGCTCTGCGTCGTGCGCCAGGAGCGCGTCAATGCGAAAGTTTTTGGATTTCTCCATGGCGGCAGTCATTCTCCTCCAAGACGCAGGCGCAACAGAAGTTTGACAAAAAGAGCTCCTATGCTATCCAATTTCCAAACTACAAGTAGAATGCTATAATCTGACTGACCGGATTTAAATGTCATTTAAATCTGTCGGTGCCGAGTGCTGCCCTTCCTTCATGTGGAACAATCGTCCCCGTTCTGGTCGTTTCTACTTTGATCATATGTGAGTAAAACCCCCATTCGCCCACCCCACTAGAGAAAGGAAAAATTACTGGCACACAATGTGCCATAAAGTCTCCTCCTCCTGTGATTGGCCAGAGCCTTGCAGCACAGGGTCAGGGCACTTATTACACTCTTGGATTAATTGAACACCTCTTTGAAGCACACCCTTCAGCTGTCCAGTTTAACAAACACAGAAAAACTAATCACCTTTATCCTAAATATATATTACATAAATGCTTAATAAGTTTTTTTTTTACATATCTTTCAACAATAAGGCAGTTTATTGCTACTTTATTTGGCCTCCATATGTTCTGTTCTCATTCTGCCACTTTCTTTCATTCTCATTTACCTTATCGCTCTCTAATCCATCACCTCTTTATGTGACGTTAATGTGTGGTTTTCTCACAATACCTTTTACAGCCCCGTATTACGTTGCACCTGCATCTTCGGACACCCGCAAACACGCTTGAGAACTATATTGCTGTAATTACTGAAATCTCTGTGACAAATTTAATAATTTTACGGCTAATTCCTCATTAAACTTTACTGCCTATATTTAGGCTGACAGAAACAGAGCCGCTCTTATCAATGCCCGCGGCAATGATTACCAGTCATCACCACACCACTGAGCACATAAAACGGCAGTAAACTGATAGGAGGCAAACTTATTTTCTCCCCTTCTGCAGAGGCGAGCCACACACAAAGTGTGAACAGGTGACGCCAAAACCCCGCAGCGGATGTTCGGTGTTTATTCTCTCACCCTGCAGTCATATGCACGTTACACTCGAAGAGAAACATCCATCCATGCAGCTTCCCGTCAGCCTGCACTACATCTGTTCTGTGACAATACCTCAATAAAGGCCTCCGACTGAGTAATTACGTTTCAATCAAAGTGCCCAAACTGTTTAAGTGTGCACTTGTGCCACAGCCACCAGTGGTGATTTCCTGCTGGGTATTACAGGGCTGATAAGAGGCCGGTCATATTCCTGGGAAAACAAACCTTCTCACGTCAAAGACAAACACACCAACACCTGCTGAACTTCACAGTGAACAACAGGCTGCCAGTTTAAACCTGTGTACGTGGGTGCACCGGCATGCAGATGTCTGAATTTGTACATCAGGTTAAAAAATAAATAAATGATTCATCTACAGCACACCTTATTATCAGACAATCACGTTCTTTAAATGACATCATGCAAATTTGCTTCGTTTACGGCCGCTGGAAGTTTACCTCTTTTAGTGGAATACATTGACTTGGAAGGGCCCTCTAAATTTTTCTTCGTTGTCATATAACATCCATAAACTTTAGCACATTTTATTGGGATTTTATGTAAAAGACGGACACAAAGTCATACGTAATTGTGAAAAGGAAGGGGGAAAAAAATGTTTTTAATATTTTAACAAATAAAAGTCTTGAAGGTTTGTGTATTTGTAGTTAAGATTGCCTTCCATCCATCTTCCCATTAACTCTGCTGAAGATGTTGCCGTTATGTTTCACTCTGGGTATAGTGTTGGTTTTTGACCACATCAGAGAGTATTTTGCATGAAACCCAAGCAGTTTTATGTTTTGTTTTGGCAGAGCACGCTCTTCCATCTGTGTCTCTTCCATTGCTTATGGGAAACTGCAAAGAAAATTTCCTATGGTTTTCTTTCACCAATGGCTTTTCTCTTGCCACTCATCTATAAAGTCCAGATTAGTGGGATGCACTACGGCTTCTCTTTTTAAGGTGCTCCTCGCGGCCTCTTATTTTTGGTGAACAGCAATGTCTTGGTAAATGCACCGTTGTCCCACACCTTCTCAATTTTCAGATGTTCAGCGCTTGGGATATTTTTTTTTTATTACCATGCTCTGCTTTAAAACGTCCTCATAATATTATCCCTGATTGGTCTGCTGTGTTCCTTGGTCTTTATGAGACTTCCTAAGACAATTCAGAGAGAAATATTAACCCCATGCATGTTTTTTAATTACGGGAGGAAGCTGGAGTACCTGCAGAGAACGCACACAACACACAGGGTGATCATGCAAACTCCATGCAAAAAGACCCCCATCTAGTACTTGAACTCATGACCTTGTTGCTGGGACCCTGCAGTGCTAACAACAGTTTTACTGTGCATCATATATTGGGCTTGTAAAAGCCAAGATACATTTTGACTCAGAAACACATGAATTTTATCACCAACACATTGAGATGAAAGTGTCATTTATGGTGATTAAAGTCCCATGTTAATTACCGCTAACAAATTTAACTATTGCAAATAGAATTTACATAATTTCACAAATTAATTTCAGTCATAGCTTGTTACTCTGACACCACCTGATGATGAAGTTCTCAAGTTTTGATATATCTCTTTATTTGCAATGGAAAGATCTGTTTGTGTTTTTTTTTTTTCAAGTTCAACACTGTTTGCTAAACTTCAACTCAGGTTTTAGAGTGCATTTTATAAATGTATTAGTCCTTGAAATTTATACTTATTAAAAAAATGTATTTGGGATTAAATTAAACAGCTTTCAAGGAGTATGCTAAATAGATACAACTCCAATTTTTATCTGTATAAATCTATACATCTAAACAGTGCAGGGAAATAGATAGTAAGTATTCATACTTTTTATACTTACATTAAAGGAACATAGTGCAAGTTCTAGGATCTATGCAGAAGTGTGCCCCCTCTGGCAACAACCTGAAATTACACCAATGTTGTGCACTTGAATGGGAGAAGATGAAAAGCATTTGCCCCTGCGACGTTACAGGTCTTGTTTAGAGGCGGAATGTTCTCGGAGGTAAGAAAGCTATAAATGTTGAAGTTAGCCAGTGTTCTCTGGCTAATCCAGTGATTACGGCAGAGACTCAACAACGTAGCCAGGTGAACGACAGCGAGCAGTGCGTTACATACACGCGTTAGTCATGCACTGACTAATCAAGGCAACTGTGGTACATAGAGGATAACTAATTTTACACGTCATGCAATTGTAAGGGCATGTATGGGAAATGAAATAAATAATAATATTTAACTTCAAAACTTGCACTATGCACCGTTAAGTGACAAAACTAAAGAAGTGGGTATAATCTAATAATTTGATTTATGCAATAGAGCCTGAAGCTCATTACAATTTCCCTAGAAAAGTTCAAAAGCTTAACAACAGAATTAAAAGCTGGTAGTGGAACATGAAATTAAATCAAAAATTAAATTGTACTTAAATTTGTACTTTTTTTACAATCTGTTGTTTCCCTTAAGTGGGCTTCAGGATCCACTGATTTTATCAATTTGTAGAAAGCAAGACACGAAGCTGAGAAGCTGCTGAGCCCTTTTTTCTTCTCTGCTCCTAAACCATTCATGATTTCTCTTTTCATACACAAATGAAAGCAGGGTTAACACAGTGGGCGATTTTGTTGAGCCTTTTTTGGTTAAGCAGGAAAAGGTCATAGTAGAGCCATATAAATAAATCACAGCATTTAGAACAAGAGTGCGCAGATTCAAACACATCTGAAGAAACAAATGATAAAAGATGTTTTTTTTTAGAGTGATTGTAGCACAAGGAAAAGTAAAAAGGTACAGCTGAAAAAGAAATCCCGCATACGTTTTACACAAATGTGACTTAAAAACAAAAGGTTTGTCATCTTAGTGTGTGAAAAGTATGGCAGAATGAGTTTTTGTTACAGTTGCAAAAAATGACTGTCAGGAAATATGGAAAATTTGAAAATCGCCTTAAGAATTAAGTATCCCCGTTTTACAAAGTAAAATTCGACCATGTATCCCAGGAGACATTAGGTCAAGTGGAAAATCTCCTAAAATTCCCAACATCTCCAGCATAATAAAGCCTGTTGTTCTCCTGCTGCATGTGTCCGTCTGTGGTATATTGTCTGATATCTGGTTTTTGGTCTCCATTGTTTCTATTGTCATACCCATGTCTTGCTCTGCTCGGCCAAATGGACCGCGGGGGAATAGAAAACTTCCTTTTTGAACAGGGGTGGTCGTCCAGGGTTTCAAGGTTCCGTTTTGGTAAAAAAACGAGTTGATTAATGGCACCCATCACAGCCGGGACTGGGGGATAATGAGGAGGACAAGAGGGAGGGACAGGGGAGGAGATGGGGTAAAAGAGGAGGGCTGGAGATGGGAGGAGAGGTGAGATTGGAGGAGTATTACTCAGCACTGTAAAAAAGGCTGGGAGGACAGCGTAGTTAGAGAAGGATTCAGGGTAGAAGTGACAGGAGGAGAGGAGACACACTAATTAGTTCTGAACAGGAGTTGGTGAATGAGAGGAGGAGACAGACACACGTAGAGCTGGTTAACACACAAAGACACGAGGTGCGACAGGGCAGCGGAGGAGTGGCTGCAGGGACTGGTTAAACATCTGTTGCCCTGTGGAACTCCAAGGCTGCTCTGCGGGCCTCTGCTCCCAAAATACTCATTACCCAAATGTCTTCTTTTATACAAACACATAAAGGCTTCAACAAACAGCAGGAGGACCTTCAATAAAGTAGAATTTGACTGGATTTTTATAAATTATCTTAAAAGCTTTAAACCACCTGTACTTTTTGTATTTTGCTTCCAATGAGCTAGACTTTAGTGTAATCTTATAGTGTTGATGTCAACAGTCTTCCTGGCTTCCTAATATATATTTTTAAAGAGTTTATTTATATTTTTGCTGCATTTTTCATCCCTGTCTATTTCCTTGAAGTACACTGATGGTTAAAGGCAGATAAATGAAAGGCACATTTTACAAAGGGGGAAAGAAATTTAGCTAATTCAGTTATTGTTCTGCTAAAATATCCATTCAGTAAAGACCAAAAACCTCTAAACACACTAAGGATCATCTTTTTGTCCCAAAATACCATCTTTTTTTGCCAACGGATTGATTGATTCTTTATTTGCAAGACAGTAGCAAAAACCTTTGGTGGTATTTGGATTTATTCATAATCTTGCATTGAGTTTTTAAACCCTTGCACTGGTAACAATACAAAACAGTAAAGCTTATTTACAGCATAGTGTATGCAGGATCTGGTAAAAAAAAATGTGACAGACATAACAAACCTGTGCAGTACTGTAGTCTCTGACTTAGACCTGTACTTAGACAACTTTATTGTCATTTTGTATGTACAGAGTGCATAAAGAACGAAATTTCGTTCTCTATGCAGAACGTCTGTCTGCGTAGCCCGTTTCAGGATGCTGATGCTGGTCAAGTGTTGTCATCAGACTACCATTTTCCAATGATCTTATAGCCTCCCAGTCTTTCTATTGCATAGTTGTTGATAACGAGGGATGTGTGATCACCTTCATTATCAACAGCGATCATCTCTGTCTGCTTTGTCAGGCTGAAGCAACAGTTTATCTCTAGACCATCTAGGTGTTTGAGGTGTTTGATCTATCTATCTATCGATATATATATATATTTAACTAAACTGGATTTTGTACAGATTTGATTTGTTAAATATATATATAGATAGATAGATAGATAGATAGATAGATAGATAGATAGATAGATAGATAGATAGATAGATATTGATATATTTAACAAATCAAATATATTTAACAAATCAAATCTATAGAAAATCCAGTTTAGTTAAAGGGATGTAGGGCAACCACTTAAGAGTAGTACCAACAGCTACAAAAAAACACTGCGAAACAAACGATAAACTGCTGCAATGTGTCATATTTCTGTTTCTTTTAGTATAATTATTACTGCTGTTGATGATAGCATGTTGTATTACAGAGAAAACTGTTTGGTTGTTAGGGTGTTGTCAGGTTCTTCAAACTGCAAACTTTTAGGTCAACTGAAAAATGCAACAGAAAAGTGAGATTAATATGCTATTGTGGAAAGAAAATCTATAGCAAACATCAGCAACCAGTTTTTTTATGTTTTGCTTTTTTTTTGCCCCTCTTTCATTTTGTCCGTTCCTTCTGTTCCTCCTCCTCTTTTTTTATCACAAGGAAGGTTTATGACTAATGCTCTATCTTTTCAGTGTGGAGACAGTTCAATTAGCCTTGTGGTTTGTGGACACTCCCACCAATCCATGTTTGTGTCCTTTAATCAGCCCGCTGCCATGCCTGTGTGTCCACATGCATGGCTGTCTGAGCACCCGTGCATGTGCAAAAGCTTCAGGATTTGGTGATAAAGAGAAACACATAATTCTTCAACATCACCTCGCCTGACAGAATCCCATCAGCTTTCCTGTAAGCTTTTTTTTTTTTTTTTGCCAAGATTGCTCTGCTGAACCTGGTTCAATGATGAAATGCACTTTTACCATTCATAGAAGATTAAACCAAACAATGGAATGGGGGCGCTTGGAAGTTTTAAGAATGAATTTCAGGTCTTTGAAATTATTGCAGAGCTCTCTTCTGTTTGTTAGAGTGTTGCTGTTCCATGCATGATGATATATGTTGAAAATCAATATGGATAAAAGTTTTTTTTACTGGTTGCTCAACCTTTCCTTCCACACTGGAGATATATTATGTTTTTATAGTTCTGCTTATCTTTGGGGTTGGTGTTACACACATATTCTTATTTAGAGGGAGAACAACCCAAGGTCCAGACCAGGAAGCAGCGTTGTAGCTGCAGCTTCCTCCCAGAGTGCAGGAACATGACTGTTAGGTTAATTGGCCTCACTAAATTGTCCTTAGGTGTGTGTGTGTGTGTGTGTGTGTGTGTGTGTCCTGGCGAACTGTCCAGAATGTAAACCTGCTTCTCGCTCAATAACTGCCAGAGATAGGAACCAATCCTCCACCCCTGCGACCCTGCATAGATAAGCTATAGACAACGGATGAATGGATTGAAGTGCCTTGAGACAACTTGTGTTGTGAATGAGTGCAATATGAATTAACGGAATTTAATTTGTTAAGCAAGGTGTCCGGATGGAGGGGGGTTACAGTGCAAAAACCCGTGAAAAGTTTGCCAGGTGCTGATCATATAATTAGAATATCATGAAATAGTTGATTTTGTCAGTAATTCTATTGAATTAGTGAAACTTGTACATTATATACATTTGTTACGCGCATAGAGATGTTTCAAGTGTTTATTTCATTTAATTTTTATGATTATAACTGAAAACTAATGAAAACCCCAAATTCAGTCTCTCAGAAAGAATATTGTGGGAAGGTCCAACACTGAAGACGTCTGGTGCCACACTCTAATCAGCAAATTACCTCAAAACACCTGCAAAGGCCTTTAAATGGTCCCTCAGTCTAGTTCTGTAGGCGACACAACCATGGGGAAGACTACTGACTGGACAGTTGTCCAAAAGACAACCATTGACACATTGCACAAGGAGGGTAAGACACAAAAAGTAACTGTTAAAGAGGCTGGCAGTTCACAGAGCTTTGTGTGCAAGCACATTAATAGAGAGGCAGAGGGAAAGAAAAGATATGGTAGAAAAAAGTGTACAAGCAATAGGGATGACTATCAGAAGCGTCTTGTATGGACTAAAGACCCAAAGAACTGGACTGCTGCTGAGTGGTCCAAAGATATGTTGTCTGATGAAAGTAAAATTTGCATTTCCTTTGGAAATCAAGGCACAGAATCCATGTTGCTGGAGGTTCAGTGTAAAGTTTCCACACTCAGTGCTGGTCCACTGCGTTTTCTGAGGTCCAAAGTCAACACATCCGTCTACCAGGACGTTTTAGAGCACTTCATGCTCCCTGCTGCTGACCAAATTTATGGAGATGCAGATTTCATTTCCCAACAGGACATGGCACCTACACACAGTGCCAAAGCTAGCAGTACCTGGTTTAAGGACCATAATATCTCTGTTCCTAATTGGCCTGCAAACTTGCCTGACCTTAACCCAAGAGAAAATCTATGGGTTATTGTGAAGAGGAAGATGCGATACGCCAGACCTAACAATGCAGAAGAGCTGAAGGCCACAATCAAAGCAACCTGGACTCTCAAAACACCTGAGCAGTGCCACAGACTGATCCCCTCAACGGCACAACGCATTGCTGCAGTAATCCAGGGGAAAGGAGCCCCAACTAAGTATTGAGTGCTGTACATGCTCATGCTTTTTAATGTTCATACTGTACAGCTAGCCAACATTTCTGGGTATCCTTTTTTTGCATTGGTCTTAAGTAATTTTTTAATTTTATGAGATATTGAATTTTGGTTTTCATTAGTTTTCAGTTAGAATCATCAAAATAAAAGGAAATAAACACTTGGAATGTATCGACCCCACTAAATAGCAGTCAGAGTCCACATATGTATTTTTGATCTCAGTATACATCAAGCTGTTCTGTGAAGGCCTCAGACATTTGTTACAGACCATCACTAAACAAACAGTATCATGAAGCCAAGTGAAGATGACAGACAGATCAGGGATAGATGTGTGGAGAAGTTAAAAGCAGAGGATATATTATAAAACAATATCTCAAGCAATAAACGTCTCACACAGCACTGTTCAAGCCATCATCTGAAAATGAAAAGACTATGATAGAACAGAAAACCTAAAGGACTCATCTGAACTGACAGCCCTGGCAAGGACTGTGTTAAAAAAAGGTAGACAGCCATGATAACTCTGGAGGAGCTGCAGAGATCATGTTTTACATCTGGCCGCTTCATCACATCATAATGAAGGAGGTTTAGATCTGAGAAAAAGATTGATAAGAGTACATGCCAGGATGAAAGCCTTGTGGTAAAACAAGCTCGTCATTTGCTGGTTTTACACAGAGAGTTGTAGGTGAAAAGCGTTACTACACAGAAGCACACATGCCTGGCAGTTCCCAACAGGCACCAGGCCGCTTGCTTAATGTCTGTAAATGAGCACCTAATGATGTGTGTGCAGCTATTTACTTATCCGTATCACTTCAACAGCTGCTTTTGTTCACACAGTTCCTTTGTTCATTGGACTAACTACCGATACACACTTGCTATCTCAATAAGGACAACGATAGTGATGATTTATCACTAAACTTACTGTGCAAGTGTTAGTGTTTGTTCAGGGGAGAGCAGCCTGTTAAAATGAGCTAGATTGTTTCACCTCCAGTATCCTCCAACTTTGAATGTTCACTTGTCCCATGTTTTAAGCCAAGCTCAAGACACTGTCATAAATCTATTTCAATTTATTGAGAGGAGAAATACAATGTTAGTAACATCAGTGGTTAAAGTATTTAAATTGTGGTTATCCAGTTTAGATTACAATCTTTTCTTCATGTTTTTTGTTGTTCCCCAGTTAATTTTAGATTTTCTACAGGCATTCATATTTCAAAAGAAGTGCCCACAGATTTAAAGGGCACATATTGTGCAACATCCTCTTTTTTTTTAGCCCTTAAATACATTTTATTGTGTACTTTGAGTTTCTACGAATACAGAGAATCTGAATGTTATCTGTCTATGTGCTGCGTAGATCATTTTATGTTATTTTTAGATTATATTTTATAAGCCGTTGAGTTTTCTCTGAACTGCTAAACAAGGTCATTGAGGCCTGGTTTACCAATTTGGTGAATCTTCCATTTTTATTTTTTTTCCGGACAGAATTTGTAATCAAAGCTAAACAATGCCAAAGCTACAAGTGGTCCGTCCCCCAGTATCCTGCAAAGATGGCCGAACACTCCGCGCGACCTGTGAGGGGGCAGAGTGTGAGGGGCCTTTTTTAGATTTAAAGCGACCACACCGCGAGTTGCTCTCAGGAGAACAGAACAGGGGTAAAAAAGGGGCATGTGGGGATAAATTAACAAGGAATTCAGACAAAACATTGCGGTTCTAGTTTATATTGACCACAACAGTATGATTTCAATGTGTAAAGGAAGAACTGAAAAGCATGATATGTCCCCATTTAAAAGATCAGAATGACCTTTCCATTGGATCTCTGTGAAGGTTAACCTTCTTCAACAGGTGCACATGCCGGACAATTGTTCTTGTGGAAGCTGTGGGCAATTTTGGCACAACTTTTCGTCATAAAAATATCTGCCTCTATTTGTTTTAGTTTTACATCAATATATTAAAACCATGGCACATACGTACAACAACACATAGCTCATTGGAGAAGAAACATGTTTCATTGCTGCTTATATTCCCTAATATTAAAGTAACCAACAACACCACATGTCTGGTAATTGTCTGCCTAAATGGTCTTTGGTTATATTTAAAAAATAATAAATAGATCACAAGCAGTTCTACAACTTTAGAAGCAAATGGCTTGTGGAAGTTGTGCTGTACTTCAGTACGCTTACATACAGTGCTCTATTCTTACCGGGCACATAAAATGCATGGACATAACGAATCACAATGACCCCTGAGCTCTTTTTATTTGGCTGTTGTTGGACACAGCCTCTCTACTCTCTACTAAACCAAATCTCCCAGATCCTCTTCTCTAACCCCAACCTATAAACAGGGATTTTCTGCAGAACACAACAAGCTTGTAAGCTGCAGTAGGAACAACCTACCTCTGAAAATGCTACAATATAGATATAAATCCCTCATTCTTTGACAAAATGGCCTGTGGAGGTCTTAAATTACGTTCAGTATTTTCCAAATGCCATCAGCAACTAGCTACGGTGCGATAGTGCTAGCTTGTGCATTGATAGGATCAAAAAGTGGAGGATCTGTTTTGGTCGTGATGTATTTATGTCTGTCCTGTTGCAGCTGCCGACAGTTTTGTTACTCTGCTAATGAAAAAAAAAGTCCTGCTGATGGTGTAACGTTAACTTACAGATGAAGTAACCTGCAGCTTACATTGCAAATGACACAAATAAAAGAATAATAATTAACATAGTTTGGAAAAGCGTTCAGATCATTAGTGTTAGGTCTTTGGCCTTTGTATTGATGGATTTTATCTAGCTGTAGATCAAAACAATGTTTCATTGTATTCAATGTACTATTTTCCATTTGATAAACACCTCTACAAATTTGATAATTATCAGGCATTTTACCTTATTTAAAATTTGATAAGATTTATAGAAATCTGAACAAATTCAGATCCCTTGTTTGCCACTGATGTAATGTTTTTATAATCGTAATAATAATACAATTTTGACTTGTTAGTGACTATACTAGTAAGGAGCAACACTAAGGCCTATGCATATTTAGAGGCTGGATGAAGTGATTAGTTTTTTTCTTCACTTATGTTCAGCTATCCACAGATGGTGCAGCAGAAGCTTACTCTATACCCTCGATCTGTATCTTGCCTCCTCCTTCCATTCATGTCCATTGATGTGATAATGGCAACAAATTGATGAAGCCATTGAGTGTGCTGGTGACACAAGGGCAAGAGGGGGACACAAACTCTCCAGCACCCAGCAGAACTCATTAATCAGATTTCTTCCTACCCCTGATCCAACTGCTAAAGGTTTCACTCGCTAGGTTTATCTAGTGTGTACAAATTTTTAGCAGTTGTTTACTTTTATCTAATTCTATCTAATTTATGTTGTCTTTGCTTGCTGAGCCTGTGCCTATTTTGACAGTAAAATTATCTCCTTCCATTCAGCAACAAAAATACAGAAAATATGCATTTAAATGTACCTGTCTTAAGATTTCATCAAAAAGGAGGAATCAGATCAGTGCTTAATTCATATAAATACATATTTGACTATGCTTAGCAAAAGTATTCTCTCTTTTTCTTTAATTTCTCACATATCCTCACAAACCTCAGTCTCTTTTACTGCAATTTTATGTGATAAACCAACATTAAATACCGTCATTTTGTTTTTACTATTAAAAATGAGCGGATAAGGAGTTTAATTTAGTGTGAGGATAAGACATCTATTTGTGTTTAACCTAAGCTTAAGAGGTTAAGTGAGTTATATTCAAGTTATTTTTTTCTTATTTCATGTAGGTCTGAAATTTAAATCAAATAGTTATAATAGCAATACGGAAGGTGGTGTTCTGGTAAGAGGAGACCAAAATGAAACCTTTTGGCCTACATACAAAATGCTATGTTTGGAGGAAAGCTAAAGGCACACAGTAACGCAGGATTTTCATGTCAACACGTGGCGGTGGCAATATCACGTGGTGGGAATATTTTTGTTTAGCATAGAAAGGAAAGCTGGTCAAGGTTGATAGTCAAATTGTTTCAGCTACATATAAAGACATTCTGGAAAAAAAACAGCAAAAAGTTTGAGACTTGATTGTAGATTCACCGTTCAGGAAGGCAGTAAACCTAAACATATGGGCAGTGCTCTAATAAAATAGTTTACATTTATGTGTCACAATTGCCGAGTTAAAGTCAAGGGCTGAACCAGATGAGAATCTTGTGCAGGACTTGAAAACTTGCTTACGGATGCTCTCCATCCAATCTGACTGAGCTTAAGCTGTTTTGGAAAAGTTTAGAGTTTCTAAATGTGCAAAGCTGGTAGATGCTAACCTGACGCCGCCAGATAGATTTGCTTCGCATATCCATCTGGAAACCTTCCGTTGAAGTAATTTTGGGAAGGGGCGAAAATACTGGTTAGCTGATTGGCCTATGTTGGTGATAGACAAGCCAAATAAACCAATCAGATCAACGAAGCATATGACGTACTCGTCAACATGCTTCATCGTCGCTCGTAACAGAGCAACGATGAAAACACAACCACAAGCCAAGCTACTCTTGCTGCTGCAGGTAAAGGCTCGTTAGCTCAGCAAAGAAATACTCTGTAATTCCGATAAAACTTGCTCGATAGCCACGCTAACGCTAGTTTCATCGGCTGAAGCCGCCATGTTCTTTAGACTGAACTGTCGATCTTCTCGTTGCGTCACACCTTAACCCGCCTCAAAGCCAACGCTGATTGGACGTTCGTTTGGTGAACGGCTCCAAATTTTCTTTAACGGAGAGTAGCCAGACTGATCTGCGAGTGAAACCTTGAAAGCTCGCGAGATCAGGATGGTCTCACGAGGCTAGGTAGATGCATGCCTTAAATGAATTTCAGCTGTAACCGTACATCCTACAAATGGTAAACAGTCTGTACTTGTATAGCACTTTAACTAGTCCGACGGCCCCAAAGCTCTTTACACTACAATCAGTCATTCACCCACACACACATTCACACCCTGACGGTGGTGAGCTACGTTAGTAGCCACAGCTGCCCTGAGGCAGACTGACAGAGGCGAGGCTGCCATACATCAGCGCCACCGGACCCTCTGACCATCGGCAGCAGGCAATTCGGGTGAAGTGTCTTGCCCAAGGACACAACCGAGACGGTCGGAGCAGGGTATTGAACCAGCAACTTTTCTGTCTCTAGAAGTCAAGGGAAGAGGCAGCTGGATAGACTGAACCAAAACAAGGCTCCAGGTTCAGATGGTGTCTACCCCAGAGTCCTGAAGGCCTGGGCAGAGCAGCTCTCTGGGATTCTACAGCCCCTCTTCAACCACCACTTTGCACAACAACTCAGTGAAGAAACCCCCATGAGTTACACCAGCATTTAATTCCTCTTTGGGCTCAATAAGGTACTTTTGAATTGAATTGAAAAAAAGACTTTCAATTTAATCACAGCAAAGATGTAAGCCACAGGATGTCAGCAGGAGGCGGCCAATGTGTTGATCCTGCACTAACCCACTCAGACATAAAAATCAATCAAGATGTGGTTACAGCTCCATAGAGCCAAGCATGGTTAGCCAACTGCTTATTTTCTAAAAAATAATTTGTAACTTTCACCACGTGTGCCAGTCAACTGAAAGATCTGAGTTTTTCTTTGTACCTGATAATCATTGTAAGGGACCAATGTTACACAGCGCAACAAGAATAAACCTGTATCCAACAAGGCATCATGCTGTAGAATTGTAAATGGCTTGAAACATTGGGTGGGTGTTGGGGGGAGGGTGCATCCTGTTTAAAAAGGCTAACAATGCAGATGGCCAATTATCTTTAAATTCAAAAATGGCAGGTGGAAAAAGCAACAACGTCTGGCCTCTCTGCTAATGAGAACTATTGAGCTAACTCCACAAGAAGGCAAACAGAAGGAGGAAGGAGGAGCTGCGTGAACAGTCATTATTTCAAACTAAACCTTAATGCAGTTGAAGCAGTATATTAGGGCCTTTGCCCAAACATGCAAAGAAATGCAGATGCTTTAATGTTGTGTTAGGCTAATTGGTGACAGTGCATACTAAACTGATGAGCACTACCTGCTGTTTCTCTCAGTGCCGCTGCAAATAAAAGCCACGTTTTTTTTTCAGCCAACAGCCCAACAGTTCATCAAGACAGCCTGTTCTAGCAGAGGAAAACTTCTAAGTGTAATCTGTCTCTCTATCCTCATCCTTTCTACAGCAACATTAACAGCTGTATAGTAGATCTGCTTCAGCTGCCATAGATGTTTGATTTAGGACAGCACATATCTTGCATCTGAATGAAAACAAAAAACAAAAATCAAAAGCTTCAGTAGGCGCCAATTAAAGACTCAATGCATTGCTGATTATCTCATCAGCTGAAAAACAACAAAACTCTTACTTTTAAACACTTTGGGACTTTTATGAGATTTCCTTTGGATCAGATCCACAGTATGTATTGCCTTGCAAAAGTGTCAATACCCTTTGAGTATCTTAGTTTAGGTAATGTATTTTAAATCCAAATCTAAAAAGTGCAACATGCAAATGTGCTACTACGCCCCCTTCAGTCAATACCATGCAATTTTCAATTTGTGTGTAGATCAGGACTTCATTAGAAATTTTACTTTGTTTTGGTAGTTCAGGATACTGATCAGCAGGGCTTGTTTAGGGATTTTTTTTCATTGAATGAATCATTGCTGCCAAAAAATTACATTATTTTGAAAATGCAAAATGGCGACCCCTTGAAAGGGAAAATCCTAAAGCCAAAATGTATTATTGCAAAAACACAGAAATGCTACATCCCATAAGCTTAGCGTTTTATCCGGGTTAATCGAGAGAAAATGCTCGTTTTCTTCCTTCTGTTCCTCCTCTTGCAGCTTTTCTTTCATTGTAATGTTGATAACGAGCCAGAAGATGGCAGCAGAGCTTCAGGGAACTCGCGCCAATTGTTCTGATTAGTCATAAAAAAATGTGCCATTTATCTTTTTTTTTAGCTTGGTGTTAATGTCAAGGAAATCTTTAATTTTGTGTTGCCACTAAGAAAATCAAAGATCACTGAATATTTAAATGTGTTACTTAGCAGTGCGGAACTATTTGAAGCACAAAGCCACAGATTTTGGACCCACAACAAGCTGATCATTTTGACGGTTCATCCTGCAAACCAGTTTCCTCTTCTAAATAGTGTGGTGAGGATTTGCAAGTTTCAGGCCGTCTACTTGGGACTGTACGTTGTCCAGTTCCTTTGTAGTCCCACAGAGAGCCGAATGGTATCCACTGGGAGCGCTGGGACTCCGCCTTCCTTTCCCAGCCTGTCGAGTGGTGGGAACCGGGTACTGGGCAGCCCAAAATGGTTTGCTATTTTTACCACTCTGTTCAATCAGAGGGCTGTTCCCCCGAGACCTGTAGCCGGCAGCTCTTCCAAAGCGACGGAATTTAACCCCAGGACAGCTCCCCCCCAGTTGTGATGGAAAACATCTGGCCAGCTGCTTGACGGTCCAGCCTTAAAAGCCTTCAAACCAGGCCCCCCTGATGATGCTGATAAACAGCAATCAAAGCCTGTGATTCAGTGTTGGGATGCGAGCTGCATAAAATGCACCCTCCAACAAATAAAAAAGGTATATGAAGAAGTTGAAACGCAAAGATCAACGATTTTTGTGGGTTTAGCTTCATATAAGAGTTAAAAAAAAAATAGAAAAAAAGTCAGAGTCCCAGGATAACATTTATCATTGATCTTTATTTAATTTAAAAATCATACTTGCAAATGTTACAATGAGTTCTACTAAAATATTGTCTTTCATTTTCTCTCTCAACACAGATTAACATTAGGCACACGAGAATGCAGAGATAATTTTTTTGCAGCTCTAGCAACTGTTTAAATACAAATCACAGGGTGGGTGGGGGGAGCCAGGAAGAAGATGTTACAAGTAAAAGCACACCAAAATAGAGTCGAAGAAAATCCATCAGCTCAATTGCCCCTCATGTGACATCCAGTTACCCTGCATCATGTCTTAAAAATAAAAAAAATCTGAAGTACAAAAGCCTATTTTGATATCTAAATTTTAGTCGACATGCATAAAAATACAGTACTATTGCATTATTTGAATCTCTAAATTTGGCTTTTATGTTGTGTAAATGTACAACCAATCATTTTTTAGAGTAGAAAAAACAAAAACAAAGGGGAAGTTCTCTATGTACAAAAACATAACGCGTTATAAGCAGTTCTCAACTAACTTCTTCATTTATTATAAATCCAGATTCACATCCAAATCTCAGCTCAGAACTATGAAGAAAAAAAAAAAATCTAGACTTCCGCAGTCAAAAAAAAAAAGACAATCATATGTCAACACCATTTTATAAAATGTTGAAATTTGTTTTGGCAAGTAGCACAAACGCTTACTGCCATTTACACAGGAGATGGAGGTTTGAGGCACAACACCATCAGTGGTGTTCCCGAGTAAAATGGGTATCGAGAACAAAACTGGACAGCACTCGTCAGAGTAACTGATAGAAAAGGAAAGCAGTGTAACAAGCTTAAAGGGGTCTGACTTCACGCTTGTTAACTACGTAGCTGATCCTACTAAAACAAAAACACCTTAAACATTGTAAGTATGAGTCTTACTAGTGATGGATAACCGTATGCTTCCGTTTAACTAACCCTTTAATGGAAATATGAAAGTTCATAAAGTAGCATTACCAACTGCTAAAATGTCTGAGATCGTTTTATGATAGGAGGTCTGCTCTGGTCTTGGCCCGTTTCAGACAGTTACCTTCAGCCTCCAGGACCAAGAGAATATTTCTCTCCCAGAGGCTGAAGCCAAGAAGCTGTCCGAGAACAGCCGAGGCTTAAAGTAGGTCAGAAAAAGTGATGGTGGTTTGTGTGAAGAACGATATTTCAATGGTATATTCCACCAGGAAGCGTAGGTAAGAGGTGGTGCGCCACCGGTGATCTTCACATATGAAACAAACTGAAGATGGAATATGAAAAGTGTTCCTGATGAGCTGCTTGGTAACAAGAACAAAGCTTTGGCTTCATACGTGGACTACAAGGGTTTTATGTTGTGTTCTCGGTACGCGTTTCACTATGGAAGAGTATCGGCGCTGCCTCCGACCCCCACCCCCCCCCAATGTTGCCGTCACAATGTTTTCCAGGATTTGAAAGTTTTTTTTGAGACATAAAAGTCTACTTTGGTCATGTTCCCTCTCAGGCTAACCGTTCTATTCAGCCTCCTGTTCCTACTTATCTGGACTTGTAATAAATGAAGAATGCAGTAGGTGTGGGTTTACCGTAGATGCGATATGAACTGCTTATAACCCTTTAACGAAACCTTACATCAAAAATCCTGAAATATCCCATTAACATTTGGTCTGTTCTCTTGTAAAGTACAAAACAGAGATCAAAGTGGTTCAAACACCACAATAACTAAAGCTGTATAGTGGCAAAAACAATATACTCAGCAGTAATGCATTTTAAAATGAATCTAAAGTCTGTGTCCGTGTCACGGTTACAGCCTGTAAAGCCTATGTACAGCTTATGGCACAGGAAACAGAACTGCCAGAAAGAAACAATATTGCACACAAAATTTGCACGGGTTTCAATAGTTTGGTTTTGGGGTGGGGAAAAAAACTTTTTGGAATCAAGATAGGTTCAAACTGGCCTAATGTCTTCTCTTCTACCTCTTCTCTACATAAATACAGTTTACAACTACTCTGTGAATGGAATAATGATCGTAACTCATCACCAGCTGTACTAGAAAGAGGAAATGCAATTGAGCATGTGTAATGTAATCAAAAACATTTTTATTAAATTTTTTGGCATCAATATAAATAAGATGATCACTCATATAGAACTGCGTTTACACCTGTTTAATGGCACGTAGGAATGAATATAAAGTGTTTTACAATTATTTAGCAAATTACATTTTACTTTTACACAACTGCCCACTGTGCTGTAATCCAAGAAGAAAAGAAAACATAGAATCAATGGTTTTCAGGCCAGGACCTCGGTTTGTTACAGAGGCAAAAAGCAAGTGCAGCATTCAGGTTTGTCAAAGAACTAAACGTGACAGACTTAAGCCCAAATCCGGTGTCAAAACTCGTCTCAAAATTTTAAGCCATCTTTCTTGCCAGCGTCAGAGCAGCTTAAAAGCAGATGAGTTTGAACCGTTTGCGGCTGGAGCTCTTCTTTACGTTCTTTTGACATTTTCTCTGAAAACAAATTTACCATGGAGACAGAAACACTGCCACGGGAATACAAAAAAAAGTCAGTTGTGCTGCGGCATCAGCTCTGTACACCAAAATTTCTGTGGCATGCAACCCTTTAATTTGGGCTTTCTTTGCCAAAAAAACATTAGGGGCACATTATTTCAGCTATAGCGGTGCCATGGTAAATCTGACAAGGAACCACAGAACAAGCCAAATAACAGCCCACGCGTGGGCTCAGGGTTGGCACGGGGGTGGTGATTGTCGAGTCCAGAGGGCTTGAGTTATTAGGCGTCAAGTCCTCCCACTGTACTTTACGGCGATGAAGGTACAGACACCTCCAGCAGGCGGTTGTTTTTGCGTTTGCAGGACACGCTGTTGCTGTTCTTGGGACTGCCCTGGATGAATTTTACGCACACTTTGTCCTGCTTGAACTGCACAAGAAACCTGCAACACCGGAGATGAAAGACAGCTTTAAACATGAAGGAGGAAGAGGCATTCCTCCGGCCTGAAAATAGACCCAAGAATCTGCATACTCGTCTGAGATGTTGACATTGAGCTTCTCCCTGTCTGCAGCCATGGAGCTGATGCGGTGCAGTTTGGTGATTATCTCAATCAGGTGATCGCTGCTGAGCAGGAAGTCGCCTTTGACGGCAGAACCTGAGCCCTGTCGGAGCAACACCAAATCATTAAACTACTCGACGAGAAATCTTGAACACTTTGATGTCCACCAAAGGATAAAAAAAAAAAAATTAAAAGAATCAAAAGCTATGTATCAAAACAGCTGCTCGCTCACCTCTTTGAGCTTGAGAGCAAAGAAGCCATCACTTTGCGTGCTCGTCGACACACTTGCGAGGTCTGGCAGAGGGACGCTGGCCTTCACCTGCCCCGTTTTCTGGTCAGCCAGAATGATGCTCTTCTTACTTAGCAGGAAGAGTCGAGGCGAACCCTGAAAGTATGGTTGCACTCTATCAATGTTTTATATAGTCAACTTTATATAATATGAAACAAGAATAAAAAAAAACAAAACAAAAAAAAACAAGATTTTCATCAGGTGATTTTCTCTGGGATCCAAATTTCAAAGTGGAAGCAGAAAAGTTCTGACTAAATCAATTTAAAATGTCTGTCCAGGTAGAGGAAATAATTTGCATATTTATTCAAGCCACTTAAATTTTTTTGCATTATGATCTCAACCTTCCATGTATTTTATTGGGTTTTAGTGTAATAGTGCTAAAAAGTATTTGGTTTATTTTTTCTTTTAAGACCAACAGCGTGGGACGAATTTGCATTTCACACTTTTTATTCTGAAACCCCTACATAAAATCCCTAACAAGCAACTTTCTTCAGAGGTCACCTAATCAGTAAATTTAGTTCTCTTGTGAATAATTTAATCTCAGATAAAAAGCCTCCCAGGTTTGTTAGAAAATATTGGTGATCAAATAATATAATGAAGACCAAGAAAACCCAAGACGAGCTGGTCACAGTTGACGGAAAATTGAGTAGGCACTGTTTGGATTTGGATCCTGCAAGAGAGGCCAGACATACTCTATCAGTATGTTTCTATAGAGAAATTAGTTCATTTAGTTGAGGTGATAAGAAAAAAAGTTCCTTCAGGCCAGGACATGTCATGCTTTGCAAGAACCCCAGAGAAGTCCTCATAGTTACTACGCTGACAGATGCTTCAGTCAGACAGACCTATAAGTTCACACCTCTGACCAATCATAACATTTCTCACAAAATAATAAAAGTTCTGCCCAGAAAAGGAGTCAGAAACAAGATGCAAGAAATTCACAAAAGAGTTTCAAGAACAGAACAATGCTGGTATGATCTTGCGGCCCTAGGAGTAAGAAGAATTTATTTTTTCTTGATCTTAAACATACAGCCAGAGCTGCAATGGACTATTTTCCAATCAAAGCACATTGATGTCTTAAAATGGTCCAGTCAAAGTTCAGACCTAAACTCAATCAAGAACCCTAGGTATGAACTGGCAACTGCTGTTCAGATTCCCTTCATCCAAAGAATGAGCTTAGACCACTTTGGCAATTTTGCACATCTACACGCTGAAATGTTTGCCCCTTTTTTTTCTCCTTTGCAGATTCATGTCCCAAAAGACCTGGAGTCGCAGTTGCAGCAAAATGTCATGCTGGTATTGATTCTGAGACGCTGAATTACAAATGCACAGCAAATCTTTAGAGTTGTATTTGTTAAATACTTTGTGTTGGTCCATCACGTAAAATCAGAATAAAGCACATCCAGGTTTGTTGTTGCAGAGTAACAGAATGCGAAAATGCTTTTTCCAAACACTTGCACCCAAGCTTTCCTACCTTTCCATTGGCCCTGTTTATCTTGTTGACCACGTCAGCCAGCAGAATCTTCTCATCAACGGCGCTGCTGAGCTTCTGATATTTCGGGTTCTTGCTGATCTCCAGGTAGTCTCCTTTGAAAGGCTGACTCACGCTGAGACACAAAGACAGAGTCAAACACGCTGGTATAACATGAAATATAAGGTGTATGAAGGGCTCAATCTACCATAAAATTAAGATTAATGACACCGTAGACATTGCTGTGCAAAGTAGGGAATTTAAGATACCTGCTCGGGTAGAGAGCCTTTTTATCTTTGAACAGCTCGCTTGCCTCCAGCTTTTCCTCGTACACTGCCTTTTTTTCCTCTGTGAATTGGCTCCTGTATTTCTTGCACTGTTGGCGTCACAAATGAAAATAAAGTACAACTGCCAGGAAAGACTCGTTTGCCTTTTGTCGGCATCGTCTTCAATGTATTCTGATCTGCCGTCTATACATCTTATAGACAATATCAAACAAAAATATGATATAAATATGACTATAAATCTGACTTTTTTTTCCCCCCATGCTACACAATTGTCTGGCAGTTATGCAGCAGACAACATTCACTCTGACAGTTTAAAACAAGCATGGATGAATGCGACAGACGAACCCTCCAGAGATGGAAAATCCTCCGCAGCTCAGCGTGGACTCCATCCAGGAACGAGTAAGGCCTGGAAGGCCAGCTCTTGTCTACCGGGGACATGGAGGGCAGGTTGCTCTTCAGTCCGAGGAAATATTTTTGCATCTAGAAAACGCGCACACAAATATTCAGCTTTGACATTAAGTTAACATGAAAACGTACATAAAAAACGGCAGAGGTGAAACATGTAAGCAATACTTACAATCCTCTGGATGGTGAAGTTATAGATCTTCTTGCCTGCGTTTGCTCTGAAGAACTTTCTGTATTCTCTGCGGACCTTTGAGAGCACAAGCATAAAAAAAAAAAAATGTGTTGTGAGAATCAATTCCAAACTAACTCTGTTGGCTCGCTGTGCTGTGGCACAGGAATTAAGCGCACTGAAAGAGGGATAACGGCACAAAAAAAGCTGCACAGACAAACACACACAGAAAAAAAAAAATACATTTTGTTAGTTACAAACAACAAAGACAAAGGTCTGCAATCCAATCGGTTTTAAATAATCCCAGATGCAGTGACCACTTCAAATAAATGAATGAAAAAGGTGATAGTTGTGACAACCTTCATGCTTTATGGGACAAGGTGAATTATAACAGGTGCATATCCAGGCTACTCGTGTTCAATTATCATAATGAAAAAAAGGATTACCGTAGCACATACCGTGTGTTTTTACCCCCCCAACAAAACACACACCAGACAATTAAAAACCAAAAACGGAGAGACAACTACAGTGAAAAATAAGCAGAACAGTGTGGGAGCAACAAACTGTGCTGTTAGGGTCAGTAGCAAACAGAAAACAAAGAAATATGTTAGACAAATAAAACGGGTAGAAAGGCTGCTGCACACTGTTGCTTGAAAACATCAGAAACGACACATTTCTATTATCTGTGGTAACAAACGCCGCTATGGGAGTTAAACTTTTACATTTGGTGTCATAGATCACATAAAAGCTGTTAAACAATGGCAAAAAGTTGATAAGAGGGATCGTAACCACGGTGTGTTGTTTAAAATAAAAACTGATAAGATTTAGTTTCAGGTTTGATGCATCCACACAGTCCTGAAAGTAAAACTGTTGCATAATCTCACTGAAAAATGTAGTAAAATCCAACCTTTAATTCATCAGCAAGTCAGTGGTGCCCCAGTTATTGGCAACCCTTTTAAAAGCACTTGAAGTAAAATTCTAAACACTTTTCTGGTCAGTTTCTAGAAACTTCCAATCACTAATAAATAATCCATCACTTCCTGTTTTCAGGGCATGGGGCTGGAAAATGTGTTAAAAATATTTTTTTAGGAAATATTCTTTAGTGGCGGGAGACAAATGTTACTCAGCTGGAAAGAAGGCAAGAAAAACAGATGGTTTGTAAAGGTTACTGATCCCTGCCGTGAAAATGTAACTATAACAAGGCTTAAAGACTCACTTCTTCTCATTTTAGAGGCATGGCAACAAAAAGCGATTTATATTCCTTTCATCACAAATTAAACATGTAGAGTTTGCTAAATGCTGCTTATGCTTTTGTCAGATAAGATTTAGCCTTTGTGCCCCCTCAAAAAACAAAAAAAAAAAAAAAAAAAAAACAGGTCGGTGTGGCATGGAAAAATAAGAACCTGAACTATAGAAAGTGCTTCATAAACACTGGGCCCACTGCATTACAGATCCTCCACCAACACATTAACAGTTTCTTTCCCAAAGGCCCTGCAAAACCTTTCTAGATCAAACTGCAAAGCTGAAACACCTGGGTATTTCACGTAAAAAATAAAAATAAATAAAAGATATTGCCTCTGCCAGTAAACTGAAAATGGCCATGTTGTACCAATATCTTGTTGAAAAACCCCAATAGGACACAAAAATCAACCATTTGTGGACATATGCAAGCTGATAACCAAGGAGTCTCGATCTTGATGACTGCAGTTAGACACCTCTGCTCTCCAGAGTCAGCATCCTGCATGTTTTAGATGTTCCACTAATTCAACATGCCTGAATCAAAATACAGGTTCATCAACAGGCTTTAGCAGAACCAGAGGGCATACAGAAGAGGAAACTGATCCATTAATGTAGCTTTAGAAGAGTATGAACTCATCAAACCACGGACACCAGTTTTAAGAGCTGGAGTTGGACGCCCCTTAATCTACACAGGCTGTAAATTGCCAAAATGGGTTTATATGAAGGGTAAACGGCACAAAAATGTTAAACGTTACTCAACATAATGGTTGGATATCTCAATTTTTCAGCGTGAGATTATGCTACTGCAATAAAAAAAAAGCAACTTTAAGAGTGACGCCTATAAATATGTTAGGTGCTGTTTATGCTTTATAATAATAAAAGAGAAATCAATGATATTTGCAACAGAGAGCAGGGACTGCCTTTCTCGGGACTAAAACAAAGAACGACGAAAAGGGGTGACAGTGCTGGGGAGCAGATGGCAACACAGGGTGACGATGGCTACGCCGTGGGTCTGGAGGGTACCTTCAGTCCCTGCCAGTAGGCCCAAATCACTGCGACGGCATGCTTGCGCCTGGCCTCCTCCTTCAGCCTCCTGAGCTCCCTGCGAGCCTGTTTGGGTGTGGGCGGGAAGAAAGAGCAGTGGAAGATGAGAGGACGGAGAGGACGGAGAGGAGGTTCGAAGCGTTTCGGCTTGAGGTTAGCAGTTCAGAAGGCGTGCACACACACTGCACACAAGCTCCGTTTGACCCTCGACAGGCTGCAAAATCATTGCTCTAATTCTCCAGCATCGACACGTATGAAAGTGTTCGTCAGATGGATGGTTACCTAGAATACCATCTATGAGGTGAAAAAAAAAGAAAAGAAAAAAGAAATCTACGCTTTTAGCGGAACTGTTGTGTGGTGTGATGCAAAAGAGTCAATCCAGATGGGCTGCAGTCCATCTAAAGGGAGACCAAGAGCGGTTTCAATGCAAAGACTAGACATGCATTAGCTACACAGTAAGAGGAAGTCATGCAAAGTGAGCCGGCAGCATACAGTTGTCAAGCATGGACCTATGAGGAGGATGCAACAAACAAACCCTACATATGCCATGTAACCAGGATGTAATGCATGTGTACTGAAAAGCAGACCACCACGAACAGTTCTGGCACTCGTGGAAGACTACCTTCTAACTTCAGCACCGACTAAACCACAGAACGTAGAGCAAAATGCCTTGCATCACTGAGAAATGTTTAGAATTACTTCAGCCAACTGCTATGTCAAAGACCATTTTTTTTTTTTCTTTAAATAAGGAGATGGGAGAGGGGTTGATGGAGGCGACAAGTCAAAAAGTCACGGCAAGTCAACATTCCCAAATACCTTGGTGCCCTGCCAGCCGGCCCAAATGACCGACACGGCATGTTTATTCCTCGCTGCCTCCTTCAGCTGACGTAGCTCTCTCCGGGCCTGATGAAAAGCGTTGGCAGTTGTAGATGAGCATAATTATTATTATTACTTTTTTTCCTTTTTTCCAGTGACAGGCAAAACGTTAATTGTCCAAGGAGATAACGGGTATGACAGGGAACGATGAGACACGGACAAAAACATGAGCCGCTCAAAAGGGAAATCTCAATGAGTGTCGCTTATGTTTGGTAACCTTTGTTTGATTTGTGATTTCTTTCATTTTGACACAATCATGCCAGCAGATTGAGATGAGATAACAGATAATCTACCAGCCGTTTTACAGCAATACAGCCATAGCTAACATCAAATTTTGGATTGCAAACAGGAGCAATCAGACACCAACATCTGAAAGCAAGTCTGGTTCAGAAATCCTTTTACTTGAATTTTTTAACCCAAAATATTTAAAGTGTCCTCTGTTCATCATTTTAACATACATGGACCATCATATGAATATAGAAATACGGTCCGTGATTAGATTGTTTCCTTTTAATTTGTCAAGAATGGACATCACATGCAATGCACCTACAAAATTGAGCACCATCTAGACTTATCTGCAGCAACATCAAAAGCTAAGGTCAGTGATGGTTGGAGAGCTCCATCTGTACTCTTGGTAAAGGTCATTTAACACTTCTAAAATGTCAGCCGTAATGAGGTTTCAGAGAGATGTGCATCCTTACGATTACGTAGCTTCAATGGCTGCCCAGGTATGTTTAGGTAATGTCGGTGGAGAAGAGACATCTCACCGTTTTTCTTTTGTTCTCTTAACATTCTGCATATTCAAAGATAATAAAAAAAAAACTGAACTGGTCAGCCAGAAGTCAGACTTTGGCATGGATCGCTTTTCATTATGAAGTTTTAAAAGGTTGTGGGTTCAACAGCAACACCACCAGTGGCATTTCTATAGTTCAGTTTAGTAATAACAAATGTTGTAGCTACAAACAGATGTACATCTTAACGTGTGCTGGGTGAAAATATTACTTAAACACTTCATTACGTTGAACTAGAAATTCCAATAATATATTTTAAGTGAGACATTTCCAAAAGAAAAAGAAAATATCACCATGTTTGTAATGTGTTGTGATCTGCAGCGAGTGAGTCTTTGGTGTTGATCAATACTAAAACCTGCCCTGACAGAACAGTCTCTTATTCTGACTTTTTGGTTTTATATCGTTACCTTTGTATGAATATGTATGGTTTGACTTGTCCTTCACTTTGCTGCAGGTACATCTGAATTTCCCCACAAGAGGGAAAATAATGGGTATTTATAGTCTATGTGCAATTTTAAAATTAAAGCATCAGGAAAATATTAAACTTTTTAGTCCATATATTGGAATCAATGTTGAACTGTGGGCAAACCCTGCCATGTTTTAATTAAAAAATGTTACGAGTTATTATCCATTTGAGCTACAGGGAAAATGCTACGACTAGAAATTCACCGACCAGAATTCTGCGACCAATTTTCTAGCTCAAGTTTTTGATATTGACTTGCCAGTACAGATTTTGGCCTGTTCTGATTTTTCTAAGAATTTCATAACATAATAAAATATATAACAATTTGATAATCTGAGGCTAAATTACATAATATTTGAGAGGTCAGTTGCTGTAAAACAGCCTTTAGCCAACTCAAAACATTGAGAAAATTAGTTGACGTTTTTAAGTCATCTTACAGGTAATATATACAGGTAGCACATCCTTATCTAGTATATCCTTAATTTTAACTTGGATGTATGATTTATGACAAACAGGAGGTTGAACCCCCAAATGATTAACTCGTCTCACACTCTCTGGCTACCTGAATGAACTGCAGACATGCAGTAACAAATGCAGCTTCCTTTTAAAAATAGCTTCGGATAGCGCCGCACTTCAACTGACTTAATTGGTACTGAAAACAACCGTCAGTCACAGCATCTACACTGAAGAGTTAAGGCAACCCGATAGAGTGTGTTTACTGATCTGGAAAGTCTTTGGATTTTCTAGTGTCTAATTGGCCAATCACTGATCAGGGCTGATCAAGCTGAAAATCAGGTAATTCCAGTCACTCAGTTTCATTTGTGACATACTTGATAGTGTTGCATCAAGAAACTATCTGCTGTAATAAAGTCTAATGGGATAGCTTTTATTTTTCACAGCAGCGTCTAAATCAACATTCATCTGTTTTCAGTCTCAAATGTTTGTTTGTTTGTTTGTGTGTTTGTTTGTATATATATATATATATATATATATATATATATATATATATATATATATATATATATATATATATATATATATATATATATATATATATATAAATAAATAAAAGAGAAAACAAATGTAATTATCTAATTTAAACTAAATGTTAGAGAAACTTCCTAAGTCAAGAAAAAATAGGGAACATGCTGGAAAATTTGAAATCGTGCAGCTCCAAACTGGTAAAATGTTTCTATGGTGACTCACCAGCAATCCAGATTTTTCCCCTACTATAAACTCTTTGGCATTTTGTGAAAGGAGAATTACAACAAAGGAAGCCTGAAACTGTCCAGTGTCTTAATCAAGCAAGAATGTGAAAACATGTTGATTTTTCTCAGCCACAGCAGCCGGTCTTACTTGGTTCCCAGACACTCCCAGAGTTTTGTTAAGTGATGACGCAACAGTACTAGAAATCCCTCAGACAAATTATATCACAGATTACCTGCCTTTACATTTGTAAAAGCAGAAACGCATTAGACGAATACAGGGAGGAGGATCTTTGAGTTTATGTTCATTCAGCAGAGGCTCTATGCAGCGTGGCGCTTCCAAAGTCGGAATGGGATGGGACATTGTAAACAACAGTGACATGACAGCTGGGACAGCAACACTACAGCTAGGTGGAAATACCTTGGTTCCCTGCCAGTATGCCCAAATTACTGTCACAGCATGTTTATTCCGCACTTCTTGTTTTAGACGCCTTAGCTCCATCCGAGCCTGATGGGATGCGGTGGGCGTTAGGTGGGAACGGTTGAAGATGTGCAGAGAGATAAGCCGAGAAGGGAAAGTTGAAAGGAAAGAATAGATGTGCAAACATCAAAAGAAAACAGCATTTCAGAGGAAAAAAACAGCAGTAACATAATCCGAGAAAGCTCAGAGAATATAATCTTAGAAAAACTGTGCTGCCAATACGCAGGAATGAAAGAAGTGATACTCTCAAGTGCTGCAGAACATTCTTTCTGTGAAATATTAAAAAGCCATGATGACGGTCTTTCTTGCATTGCTGAGTTCTTGAGAGCTTTTACCGTACCTGGGTGCCATGCCAGAAGGCTGCAATGGTGGTCACCGCTTCTTCACATTTCTTCTGATACTTCAGCTCTCTCAGCAGTTTACGAGCCTGGAAGAAAAAAAACAAAAAACACATTTCATCATGATTTATTCAGGTACTCCAGGTAAGATTAAATTCAGAGGTAAGCCTCGTACCTGCCACCCTCTGGTGTAGGACTGCACCACGGTGGTAGCATGCTTGACCTGCTGGTACTTCTTTTGTTGCTGTTGAATGGAAATTGCAATAATTTGAGCAACATTGCTCTCAGGTACTGGCAGCTATGCAAGAAGTTCGGAAAGCAGCCTCACCGCGTATCGACGGTACCATGACGCCACCACTATCTGGCTCTTTTTCAGCAGCAAGAAGTGGCTGCGACACTTCCAGCCCCTGTAGATCTTCTGAATGAGTGTTGCCAGGTCCTCCAGGCATTGCTTCCTTTTCTCCTCCAAGAAAAAGAGCTGCATGGAGAGGAGGAAATTAAGTGCGCAGCATTTCACACACCATGAGGTCTGTTGTCAAAAGCAAGCCGTTTAAGAGAAAGGAATCTGTCGGCTGGTAAATTCAAGTCAAAATATGAAATGTCAGTCAAAATGTTTTTCCTATTCGGAGCCAAAACATAAACACTATTATTATAACAAAAGTTAGAAGTTTCATTCTGACACCAGTTCTTAATTTTTCTAACTTTTATTAAGGCTTCAAACCAGTTTGTTCAGACTAAAAGGACATTTTTAACTTCACCTGAAGGTGGACTGGAAGAGTTTCTAAAATCCTTGTACATGTCAGTGGAACCCAGGTATGGGAACTCTGTAAAAATCACTAAAATATGTGTATATAAAGCATATTTTTTAAATTTATACTTAATCCTAGATTTTCCCGGAACCTTCATTTAGTAGTGCGTGACCTTTTTCTGCTTCCTTAAGGGTAAAAATACGATATCAAAATGAATAAGTGATATGGACTTAAAATATCTTGATATTTTGTAGACAAAAAGTCTTTGACAATATATCCATCACTGCATACCGTCAGAGCCCCACACACTGCTGTAAAAATGAAACCTACACGTTATCAAAAAGGCTACTCCAGTGCACTAGCAGTGAAAATGTATCATTTAACAGAAGACTAGGATGACAATAAACCATGATTTCAAATATATTAATGTTTACCAATTCTCTCATGGAACTAGACATGGAGTCATGATGAGACTACCAGTATTTTTATTTTTAGCAACCACAAACAACCACCACAACTAAGTACAAAAATAGAAAGTTGTACATTTCTGCATTTCAGACAGATCACCATTTACCTCCTAGTTTTGCTCCTAATAATTAAGTTAGGCGTGTTCAATCTCAGCAATAAGCAAAAATAATATCCAGATACCATGTATAGATGTGCTTTATTTTATTTTGTATTTGACCTTAAAGCTTCAGATATGTGAAGCAGATAAGCCCATAACAAATGGAGCAAGCAATTAGAGGTCCTGTTATTTCAAGCTCTGGGCTTTCTGCTTACGGCGGAGAATGTCCATTCACATGATGCAGTCCTGAACAATTGAGAGCCCTGGAAATGCAGAGCAACTTATTTCCCATGTTAGATCACTAAGTGAAACCATGTGTTTTCAGAGTGGTGGTTACAAGCTAATTGCTAAAGTGGGGGGCTCTGAGCGCAGCCCACCCTGTTTTCCAAACATCTCTCTGTGAGAAAACAGGTTGAGGAAACTGGATTCAACATTTAGACTTTCAAACACTCCAGGAATACCAAGAAGAAAAAAAAGGAACAAGCATTTTTTTCCCTACCGTTCTCGGGTTCCTGATAAAGATCTTGGAGCGGCCATAAGCGAACTCTTCTGCTGGAACCTGCAGGTCAGTCATCAGAACCTCCACTCCATTTCTAGAGAAGAGGGAAGTAATCAAATAGCTCATCAGAAGCACGTCTACCAACAGGTCCAGACCAATAAGACGATTTGTAGTTCATGAACACATTTATAAATAAATAATAATAAAAAAAATCAGCTGTTGATTGAAAAACAGCCAGTGTTCAGCTCGACTGGATTTTTTGATGTTCTATCCAGCCAATGATGGTTGAGGACCAATAAGTGAACACACCATAAGCAAGTCCCAACATGCACACTACAGCACTTCTGCGTAAAAGCTGCTCCTGCAGGAAGAAAACTGCTACTTTCAGTATTGGTAAGGTGGGAATGAGGCTAAAGCAGCAATAATGATGTAGGAAGCTTTTTCAGGGGAAACTCCATTTACCAGAGACATGTCAGCTGTTCCTTCTGGCATCTACAATGAAAAGCAGGACTTTACACTAAAAAATCTGCTACAACACAAACAATAGTGTATAAAAAGTAGCTGACTACCACAAGACATCACTTATTACCTGCTTGTCAAATTAGTAGACTTTCCCAAAGTCGTCCTTTTTACAGGACATGGAGGTTGAAAATATTACAGTCACTGTTACTGCCTGCTTTTGTTAAATTTAAGACTTAAGTTTTTTTTAAGGACCACTACGATGTAATTTTAAGACCTAATAGATGAGTAAATTTAATAACTTACCTACCTAGTAAGTCAAACAACTTAATTCAACTTAAATATAACTTATTAAATCAAGCTGGTGTTTTTAAGCTCAGGCCTTGTGTATTGGGAGCCCTGCTTTAAAGACTAAACTATTTAAATATACATTTCTCATAACAAAGGGGCTTGTAGAGAATAATGTTCCATAAACATTTTGATTTTAATTCCTTAAAACCACAAGGAATTGGGTGAATTTAAGCGCCTCGTAGTTTTGCTACATTGTAATGACCCTCATATTCCGCACACAAAATTTAAAACAGAATGACAGACACCAGTGCATTAAAACATAAAATAAGGACATGAAATGAGCATAAAAATGTAGATATTTTTATACGTAAATATAATTTAAGACATGGTTAAAACAAAACCAGATGCGGTTAACTCTTAAGGTCTAAACTTTAGGCCAATGAATTGATATTTAAAATCACAACTGCATAGTCAATTTATTTACATTTTAAATAATTAAAACCTTATCTTACAGCTACTACATTTTCACACACACAGTGTGACATCGCCTCTACTGTTGATAATGACCACCCTCAGCAGGACTGCTAGAAAATAAAGGTATTTGAACACTATTACAGCTCCTAAGGTCTGACTGGAATCATCTCACACTGGTATCAGCTGGTCAAAGCCATACAAAACCGCAAGATTAGAATCGGCCATAAATGTCTGGTGCGTCTTTACTCAAAGAGCAGAGCGACAAGCATTGAGGATTAAGTGTTTTGGGGGGAAAAAGGGAGATAAATGAGAGTCTCAGGGAAAATGAGGGCAGAAGATGACTAAAGTCTTACAAAGTGCCTAAAGATGACTGAAAAACAAGCTTCTAATGTGAGGCAGGCCAGATAGGAATCAGTGATTTTGCCAGCACAATGGATGAAACGGGGAAGTCTGGCTGATGTGGACTGGAAGAGACAGATAAGGATGAAATGTCTCGACACGTTGCAGTTCAGATGGGAAATACCAAACGATGAACATCTGGTATGTGACAAGACTGCAGCTAGTTTCTGTGATGTCAGGATAATTATTATGTATTCTATCATATTACAAAGTCAAGTGTTTTATTTTAGTGACTCAATGATAAAAGACTCTAGTTTATGAAAATCCTATAACCTTGTAACTAAAGTCCTTGTTTACCTTCAACCTGAACTATAAGTTGCTTTCAAACCATTAGGTATCTTCTTTTCAACCTTGTTTATCCTGGAAATATTATCTGAACCACTTTCTAGCAATCTTTCTCCACAATCACACCTGGGATCAGCTAACCCCCCCAGCGATGGTCACAAATATTCCCACTGGGAGCCGTCCGACATTCAGACACCTGGCAGCATTTCCCAGGTCTGAGCACATATTTTCATCCACTGCATTTGAAAAGGTTTGCTTTGAAAACCTTTAAACAACAAACACACTGCTCTGTCCTCAAGACCTGCACCGGTTTACCTGGCGGGCCCCTTCCAGTGAGGCCAGGTGCTTTTGCACAGCATTTTGTAGCGCTCCAGGCAGGGCTCGTAGGCCTGACGGAAGGCGTATCCTGCTCTCCTCACGCGGACGTTCTCCATCAGGCCAAGGTAGCGCACTTGATGGCAGACCAGGGATTCGGTGAAGATGTGGGATGCTTTTTTGTCATTGGGCTTGATGCATCTGGGAAGAAGACATTCAGACAATGAGTCAGGCTTTGTATTTTTCTTTTTAAAATACACCCACATCATTGAGAGGTTCAAATATACCGAATGTAGTTTGGGTTCTTTGTTTGCAGATTGCCCATTAATGTGCCAACAGACGCTTTGAACTGGAATCCTGCAGTCGGTGGTCGTTTAAGGTTGACTTTTGCAGGATTTCCTTCAGGGAAGAGCTGTTTGATGAGGCTGTGGTTGGCCTTATACATGGCCTGAGACAGGTCCCGGTAAAGCAGGTCGTTGTTCTTGTCAACGAAGCCTTCAACACGATACAACACCTTGATTTAGGAGGAAGAAAAAAAAAGAAAATGTAAAAACGTAACTTTCATTTATTGTGCCAAGACTTAAATGTACATCAGTACCTTGCCGGCATAGTGCTGGATGCGGAAGCAGTTGTGTGGCAGGCTGTGGTCATTGAGGAACTTTGAGTTCTTGTTTAGACGGCTTTCAAAGTGCTGGTGTTCAGCGCAGATGGTGTTCAGTTTGTCCAAGAAGGTCTCGTCAGTAACCGTCCCAGGCCTCAGGCACTCCTCGTCCAGCATGGCCAGAATGCCATTTTGGTTCTGGGACCAGAAAAAATTAAATAAAAAAAGTTGCAACAAAGCTAATAAAACTTAAGAGTTAAGATCTTGAGTTAGTGGGTTCAGTGCCAGAACAATTGAAATCATTGTGATTGTAGTTATTCAATGCAATTTTCTTATTTGATATCAGAATTGTTATACAGATTCACACATTTGTATGATTTTTAAGCTGACTTACATTCTCAATGAGGTCGCAGATAACAGCGTTGTTGAAATATTCAATGTTTGTCCACTCAATGCCCTGTAACAAAAATCACACAGGTCAAAAAGGACAAAGGCTCTTCCATCTTTATGACACCAGCTAAAAATCTGATTAAATAACACTCAAGACTTTGATAGATACTTGACCTTTAAAATTACCAGCCTCCATCTATTCAGATCCAACCAAGACCTTATGGGCCCAGCAAGAATTGATAGAGACCTACAGGCAGCTTTACACTCACCCTCCATAACTGGCTAGGAATATGTTGATTGACCTGAGCAATGCACAGTTTGTCCCACTTCCATCAGGGAAATGATTGGGAAAGAAGCTGTTTTTCAGTATGTTAGTTTTTGTTTTAATTTTCCACAAAGCTGTGAGGGTTATTGTGCCTGGCTGAAAATCAACAGACCATCAATCCAGTTCATAATCTGTTACATATTACAAACACACTAGTGGTTAAACAGGATTCAGATCTGATTAAAATCATACCATCTCTCACTTGCAAAAGTGTATTCACACACCTCAATCTCTCAGGGAAATTTCACAATTTTGAAGCAAAATTTATTGCACAATTATGTAGACTGTGATGTTTTTGACTAGAAAATTTGTCTATTAGCTGTTAAGGACTATATGCACACTTAAGCCCCTTAGGGAGTGTTGTTGTTGGCCAGTACAATAAACACTTCGAAAAAAGTAAAAAAAAAATAAATAAAAAAAATAGATAATTTCTTGTTGTGTCTGCATGTTATGTGTAATTATGTTAATTTTGAGCCGCTGTCTGCCTCATCAAAATTTCATTATGGTAACATAATGACAATAAAGCTTTCTTGATTGCAACAAACCCCAGAACACAATATCATAATGTCTGAAATTTAAAGACAATTAAGGTTCATTTCCTAGTCTTATTATTCCTGAAATACTTTCTTTTAGACCTTACAATTTGCAATAATAATAAATAAAAAAAAATAGAAAGATAAACCAGTTATAAAATTATAGCCTACCATTGCAAAATACTAACCTTTTTTTGGGTTTCATTTGACCAAACTCCATTTGAATGACTATCATTTTGCCCCTTCACCTTTCCTACTTTTGCAGCTTTGGTGGTTTCGTACCCTATATTTCCAGGTAAGGAAAACGAAGTCTACCTCTGATTCTTTGGATCAACCATATGCCTATTTTAAGGTTTTGTGCCTGTTTTGACAATTATCAGTTATTTTGTTATAATCTACATCTACTGTAAGGAAATGTAGTTAAATCTCAAATATCTCAGTCACTTCAAGCCCTGGTCTTCCAACTTTTCAGTTTACGACCCACAAAACTAGAAAAGAAAAAAAAAAACCTCACTTCAACGAACACTATGGAAACCTAGTTTAATATGAGGTTTGAGGATTTTACAGATATTCAATTTCAATTAAAATTTCTCAAGAGCAAAGATAAAAACTGATGTGCAACTGAAAAGCACCAGACACTGGTTCAGACTAAATGCTTGGGGGTATCAAAAAGGGACAAATGATCCAATCTTTAAAAACAGAACAAAATAATAAATAGACCCTGCAATTATACATCGTTCATGCCTCCCACAGTCTCATCCAAAAGTTTTTAATTTCCCATTAATGTACTTTACACCAAGGTCACAATATGCCTTGAGCAGTATGCATTCACTGGGACTGATGGGAATAAAATAAAAACAAAATGCCTTATTAACTTTGGCGCATTAATAGAATACCAGAAAAAGCTTTTTAAATGTTTCTATTAGTCTCATCATCCATACCTGCCCTTGTCTTCCCTCCAACCATCTTATTTTACACCAAAAGGTCAAAGCCTCCACGAAAGACAAAAATCACACTTTCCAAATTGCCCTTTAAAAAAAAGAAAAAAAGAAAAAAAAAGAGGCAGCTGACCTATAAAAACGTGTTTTTCTATCTTCAACTCAACATCCATTTATGGATTGGTGAGATGTACCAAAGGGTATGATTGATAATTTTTTAAAGGGTGGATGCAAAGAAGGTGTGGCTTAAACCGATGTGGCCACGTTTTTTGATTGGTGGCGCTTCCCTCTTTCTTCCCTAGTGCTGTGGTATTTTCCCATGCAATACACTGGACACAAGCCAGCAGTGGAATATCATTGGTGGTGGCGCAACTTAGGGAAGGGGGGTGTGGGGTCATTGCTGCTGCTGCACTCAAAACTCAGAGCTCTGAAAACAAACAGGGCCTAAAGGTCCAGATCAGGGAGTGTTTACTCTCAGAGTGAGGGATCATTTCCGTCCCTGTGAGTGCACAGAATGAAAATGTCGGCGGGTCAGAGATGGGGACAGAAAACAAAAAGACAGAGAAGCAGAAACGTGTTCGCTTTTAGGAAAAGAATGCAAGTTTACGCAAGTGGGGCAGCGGCAGGGGTTACAGAGTTGAGTGAAATGACCAGGTAGAAGCAATGCTTCAGGGGCCAGCCATAATGGACTGTCATCGCAACAAGCCCAGTGCTGACAAGTTAAAAGATGTAGATGTACAGCTGCAGGTGAAAGGAACAAAAACGGACAAAAGCGGTTGTTGAAAGGTACATGTCCCAGGAGTTTATAACCTTTCAACCAATACCTCGTTACAAAAGGTTTAAGTAAAATATGCAGCTTACCTCTCTAACATACTCCTCCTGCTCCTCACGCAGGGTCAGCTCGATGAAAATCTGCTGCAGCTTTTCGTTGCAGTAATTGATGATAAACTGTTCAAAGCTGTTGTCCTGCAGGCGGGAAAACACGAGGGATGAGAAACTTAACCCCAGGTTATGTCAACACGATCATAATGCTAAGGTAGGTTAAACAGTTATCTGCTCAAATATTCTGTCATACAGTTTGAAATAGAAAAAAAAAATAACACTGAAATCTTCTTTAAGGTTTCTGTTCATTGGATTGAACATGATAAGCCATAAAAGAAGGTGATGTGCCCTGCATCACTCCATTTTATTTCTTTACAACACATTATCAGAAGCATGCTTTGTTTCTAACCCATACAATTTCATGACTAATGTATTTTTTCACTAGTTTGCGTAACTTTTTTTTTTTAACAAGAAAATACAATCCTATAATATTGAGATAAGAATATAGATTTTTATAATCAGCCAATAATGGGAAATTTGAGAACACAGCTGGTCAAAAAGATTTTCAGAATATGAAAGCTGACAATTTAGAGATTGGAAAATTAAAATGAATCAACTATTACTTATCCAATCCCTTTGGATCAGTATGGCAGCATTTTTAATTGATCACTGCATAATTTTTAAAACACAATATAATACAAAACAAAATCTGTTTTAACAAAACAGAAGATGTGGAATAGAGAATTGAAGTCTCATCGCCATAAAAAGCAAATAGATAATCTACCAAGGCAGTAATTTCAACATAAATGACAATAAATCCTTATCATGGCAAATTCCTGTAAGACTTTAAAGACTTCCTTAACCATTGAAGGGTGGGTATTTATTTACTTTCAATCGTCTGATTAACTCTGTGGTCAATTATAACCACTAAGAAATGAATCATGCTTCTCGTGTGAGACGTCATTGAACACTGGTTAATATTTCATTTCTAAACATAAAGAAGCTGTTAGTTTTAGAGAAGGTCTCCACGTGAAGGACACGTTTTATTAGTGCACAGGAAGTGGGATACATTGAAACATGTAGTTAGTTGTGAATTTTAAAAGAGATTCTTTCATTCTCCTTAAAACCAGAAGGTCATTGTCACCCCTAAAACAAACAGGAAAAAAAAATTATCCCGGAGGGGCAGTAGATCCTGTGCTGAAATATGTAAAAGAAACCTGTTGGGAACATTATATTGACAAATTTGATGTTCTGTGACACGTCAAAAGCATCTGGAAGAAGCTACCATGTTTGGACTTGATAGCTTCTTTCAAGGAAGATGCATTTCACCTTTACTGTTGCAAATAATCATTTGGTTCAGATGAATTAAGCCTGAATCTGAGCCTTCCTGATCAGGAGTAGAACAGTCGCAACATTTTTAAATACACTTATCAGTTCTGTATTGCTACAATATTGATGGGACTCAGTTCACATACACATGTACTTTTTCGTTGATATACTACCATAAGAAGAACTAGAATCTAGAACCTTTTCTTTCAGCTTAGCCTGTATCTTTTAAATACTTTTTGAAAGAAATCCTATATTAGAATGATAGAACAAGACAATTTTTACAGTTTATGTGATAATGCAATTGTCAAAATTATTCATTTAAATTGACCATCTTATGTCTACTTCAATATTTAGCAGTATAACATTGAAAGGTGTCAACTGGATCATCAATAACCTTAAACAATTTTAAAACGATTGTAAATCAAAATAGTGGTTGAAATTGTTCCAGAAGTGAATACAAAGTAAAATAACTGTATAGCCCTAATATTTATAGGTCTAATTTTTTATGGTGTCATTAAGAGAAAAGCCAGAAAAAAAACATTTAATCCTATGCATCCCACAGTGTTTTATTTCTAAAGTTGATCAAGTTTGTTTAATTCTAAGTCTGTACAACTCAATGTTTACTGTGGATTAAAGTTTTAAGTGGGTAAGGGTTGTGACTAGCATTTAGTATAATTTAGCATACAGCACTATGCTAAGTATAGCTAACTGGACAACAGTCTTACATTTTGCCTCTAACAGACAAGTGTTGGAAAATACAGAAAATAACTACTCATTTAAATTGATTAATTAATTGCTTCTAAATTTAACTTTTTATTATACAGAAAACTGTATTTTTTTTCATTTTAAAACAGCTGCTTAGCCAAATTTACCACTCATCTACTTAACACACCTAGATAAAGCTATGAAATCATGAAATTGAAGCACACTAAAGAGAAACACCAGAAGAAATGTTTGATGCACTTTGAGTGACATGCTGAAGCTAACAGAACATAAAAAAAAACAGTTTGGGCCTACTTAAATCCTCGCAGTATCAGAATATATTGGCTTTAGACAGGCGTAGTGGTTAAAATGGCCACGTGTATGCCATTTTTCAATGGATGCAAAGGTTTCTTTAGCATCGTTTCAGCTGTGTGGCACACTATACTGCACACCATGAGGAATTAAACGAGATGCTAAATTAGGTCTAAAAGGATCACAGCATGCACACTGGCACAGCAAGCAGGCTGGTGTGGATGTTACTTACGCCTTCCTGATGACCAAGACAAAACACAACATTAAGAAGAGGGGAAGGACTTGAGAGTCAGTGAAATGAGCAGGCAATGATACAAAAAAAATAAAAAAAATAAAAGACATTTACATATGAAGAACGGGCAACCGCAATGCATTTAATAAAACATAAAAAATAAAATAAAAAAAAAAACTGGCAGACTTCCTTGCGTGTTTTACATGCACCGGCATGCAAAAGAGGCGGACACCTTTTCCTGTGCGATACACTTAACAGCCGAGCTGTAACATGTATTTAAATGATGAGAATTTCCCTTCCGTGTGCACAGTCAACAGTGTATTTACCACCAAATTTATTTCACCCAAGGGAGCAACAAAACTGAACTAATCCAAGTGTGTTTTTTTTATCAGCTCTCTGTTGTGGCAGATGAAACTCCACACAGATAGCACAAGCAGTCAAACAGCTAGGGGGCAAAAACTCTTTTCAGTGCTTGGGTGGTCTGATTCTGTCGTTTTGGGGCTCGTGAAGAAATAATCAGCCGGTTTAATCGACCATGTCCCTTACCTCAAATATTTCAAAGCCGTAGATGTCCAGCACACCCATCACCTTGTGGCGAGTTTTAGCTTGTGCCTGCAAGGATACAACATCATTAGCACAGCAGCTTACATTTGAATTTACTATAAGAAAATATTTTGACTTACCTTAATGCTTTCATTAATCCTGGTAACTAGCCAGCTAAACAGGCGACTGTAGAGATTTTTGGCGAGGGCATCCCTGGCGTAGTAGGCCTGTGAAACAAATTTTAATAGGTGAAGGTGTGATGGAGGAAATTTTCCAAATAATATGCTGTTCTTAGAAAGTTGTCACTTCATGTTTTTACTCTAAATCTGTCCATACAACAAAAAAAACAAACAAACAAACAAACAAACAAACATCAAAACAAAGATTTAGCATACAATTGTTATGGATGGGCATATCATCCGTTTTCTTTTCAAAGGATACACTTATTAACCCCAAACTTCACCATAAAGACTATTTGTTAATTTTTAGGAATTCATGAAGTGCCAGTTTTAGAGAAATTGCTCTTTTTTTGTAAGAAAAAACACATGTGGGACCAGGATTGCAAATAGTTTAGTTTATAAAGTGATATGAAAATTTTATCTGTTCTGCATCTTGACTTTAAAAGTCTATGCCAGCAGTCTCTAACCAATGTGACCAAAACTTCCTAATCTCTCAAACATGACCTAGATTTTGGATTTCAGGAGGGACACTGATCATTTATTATGTAAAAGGTTTTCATGTGGCATTGACAAGGATCGGAGTTGGCAGCCAGTGGGAAAGCTTTATTTTTCTGAGGACTATGAAGGAATGGGAATGTACGTGCACCGACCTCAGCACAAGTATGATGGAAATGAGCGCTCCTAACTGGTTCAAGTTTGAGTTCAAACTTCATATCTGACCTGGGCCACATTCAGGGTGGTGGAAACTTTCTCCATCTTGGCCTCAACTGTTCGGTAGCTGAAGGCCCTCTCCAGCACAGACTGCTCAGTTCCCAACAGCTCACACATCTCCTTCAAATCTATAGAGGAAAAGAAAAGAGCTTTTCAATTATTCCTTATTCATGGATGAAGGGCCTGATATGCTACAGCAATGATGTTTTTATCCAGCAATCTAGGATAAAATAAAGAGAAAATTTGATGGAAACAGATCAGTAGCATAGGCTTACAACAAATAAACAATACTGACAAACATAGGATTACAGGAAGCCAGTTTATATAACGCGCTGTCCAGTTTGGCAGTTTATCAAGTCTTAACAACAGAGCCCTCCAATGAATGGCGGAAATCCATCGGGCTGTCGTCATGTGGAAAATATGTAAAGTTTTTTGGTAAATTGTCGGTTTCATTTTGTTTCCCTTCTGTAATGTAAATTTACCAAAATAGGTTAAATCTAAATGTAAGGTAAGGCAGCTTTATTTAAATAGCACTTTTCAGTAGCAAGATGATTCAAAGTGCTGACGATTGAAATGTAGAAAAAAAATTCAGTTAAACTAGAAGCATATAGTTACAGTAACACTAAAAACATTAATTATTAAAAACTTTCAAACGGGATCAAACCTACCATTTTTGTCTTTGACGCGACTCTCATCCATGCCATTGCAACGCGACTCGGGCTTGAAATCAATGTTGCCGAGCTTTAGAACAGCAGCTACCAGCTCCAGCACCGACTGCATTTCGTCTTCCATAAATCCAACGATCTGCATGGCATTCTGTAGCGGTATAAAACATTAAAAAAAGGGTAAGTCATGTTTAGGCATGGGTTCATTTATTATCCCTGTTGAAAACTGTCAGATTGTAAAAGAAAGCTTCTAAACTTTTCCTTCTCTTGCTAAAGACAAATTCAGCAGCTTTTAAAAAACACCTCTGGTTTTGCCAATAACAGCTTATCATATATGCTACTCTAAAAAGACAGCAGGACAGAAAACAGTTGTAGTGGGGACCGACAAGCACATGAAATCATTTTAAATGTTAATTGCCATACATAAAAATAGAGTAGATAAATATATATAAAACCAAATGTAAAACTGTTTTATTGATGGGACGATACCACAACATATTAATCAACATTGAAAACCTCATACCAGCTCACTCCTTTTCTTGGAATGATAGTTAAATCTTCATGTGAAGAAGTCATAACTAGTAAACCCAATCAGCAATCACCTTTTTCCCCCAAATAAAGGACAAATTAGTCAAGCCATCTATACATTTTATCCTGTTCATTAAATGCAACAGAATAAGAATACTACCCCCAGTATTTAATGGTAAACCTTTGTTACATTTGCTGAATTAAAACAAACTACCTAAACGTGTTTGCAGGTTCTATAGTATCCAATGAAAATTGATTGTGGCCAAAATCAGAATGGGACGGTCACACCTCGAAGGAAACTGAAGCTCTTTATCAGAGAATACCTGAAATCAGTGTTGCCATAGAACCAAGACATACGCTTGTGAAGTCCACTACTGGAACACAAATCAACAATCCTGCAGCATGTTTGTGGGACGTGGTCATGACAAAACTATACTTTCACCACAATGGGTTTCTCAAAGTGTATGCATAATATAAAATATCTACGCAGAGAAAAATCAGAGCTCCCAATTTTTTTCCTATTATGTCTAACTAACACGTCCATACAACGAAAGGGGAAAACACCTACTTCCATTTTAAAGTTAATAAGTCAAGTCAGAAATCTAAACCCCATCAAATATTAAACTCATAAAAGCTTGTCCTAGCCTGCGAGAACTGAAAAGGAGGATATAAAGTGGCGGGGCCGATTGTTTGGAGGGAATGTCCCTTTGTGTTTCCGGTGGCGAGGTGCAGCTGTGCAGGGAATGTTTTAAGCTAATGGGAAGCAGGATGTGAAAAATAGGGAAACGAGGACAGCTGACCGTTGCACTTCAGACTGACAAGGCTTGTACAGTAGTTGGGGAAAAGCATGCTAGAACAGGACCTATTACACTGCAGTGCAATGGATAGACACAATAGCCCTTATTCCCCCCCCCCTCCCCCTCCCCCCATGAGAGAGGACCTGAAGAAGTGGCAGAGCACAGACCAAACACAGGAAATTGTATGTGCGTAGAGAGACACACTAATATAAGGAAAAATATTGTATTTTCTTAATGACTTTTCTTTTCAGTAACGTTAAATTTGAAATCATACCTTTCTTTTTGTACCAAAGCACAAAAAGATAGATATGATATTTCTTTTATCAGCATACAATGAAGATAGTTGGATGAAGTAGTGGAAGCTAGACTGAGGTCAGAAGTGGGCATCTGTGTATGGTTTCATGCACAGAAAAAAAAAAAATACTACAGAGGCAGTATTTGCTTTGAGGATGCTGACAGAAGTACATGGAGAGTCAGAAGGTCTGAAAAAGAATACGACAGGTTGCAGAGAGAGCTACATTGTGTTTTTGTAGATCTAGAGAAAGCATATGACTGGGTGCAGAGAGAAGAGCTGTGGGGATTGCATGAGGAAATCTGGAGTATCAGAGAAGTATGTTGGTGCAGGACACATAGATCTGGAAAACAGTGGTGAGGTGTGCTGTAGGTGTGACAGAGGAATTCAATGTGGGACTGCATTAAGGATCGGCTCTGAACCCTTTCTTGTTTGCGGTGATGATGGACAAGTTGACAGATGAGGTTATATACGGGACTCTCTATGTACTATGACGTTTAGAGATGACATTGTGATCTGCAGTGAGAGGAGGGAATCAGTTGAGGAAAATCTAAAGGGATTTAATGAGAGCAGAGATAAAGAAGGTGGAGGATTTTAAGAACTTAGGGTCAGAGTGTGGAAAAGAGGTGAAGAAACATGTCCAAGCAGGTTGAAACAGGTGGGGGGGGGGGGAAGAGTATCCAATGTGTTGTGTAATACAGTATCAGCGAGAAAGAAAGGAAAGGTTTTCAAGACGTCGGTGAGACCAGCCATGTTGCCAGGTTTAGAGATAGTGGCACTGAAGAAGAGAGAGGAGGCAGAGCTGAAGGTAGCAAAGAGGAAGATGTTGAGGTTCTCTTTGTGAGTGATAGGATCAGGAATTAGTACAACATAGGGGCAGCTCATGTTAGATGTTTTTGAGATCCACCCAGAAAATGAGGCTTAAACTGTGCTGGTCTAGCAAAGTCTGCTCCAGAACCTTCAAAAGTTGCTGAAGTTTTCATCGACCAGTTCATTTATGCTCTTCATGCACCTTGAAAGTTGGTGAAGTAGTGCCAGAAACGTTTGGATCTCTGTTTTTGAGATAAACAGAGAGAATGAGGCCGAAACTGCCAGGCAGGAGGCTTAGATGAAGGACAAAGAGGAGGTTCATGGATGGAGTGAAGGTGGACATGAAGGTAGTAGGTGTGAGAGAAGAAGATGGGATTAGATGGAGACAGACTACTCGCTGTAGAGACACCTGGAAGGAAAAAGCTGTAAGACTTTCTGTGCTTTGGTGAATCAAGTGAAAATCAAGTTAAAAGGTTTAATTGCTACAGCAATAAATGGGTGGGAGACAGGTGTGAACCGTCATCACAAGAGAGAATAGTGAGTAATGCATTTTTGTTTGTGCTGTCGTGTAGCTGAGCAAAGAGTTATCTCTGCCCTTTGTACATGAATCATATTTAACAGAATGACGCAGATACTAGGAAAGTCAATACTCTGTCAGCAGACCATGGCATTGCTTGTGATTATTCTACTACTGTTTGTTTAGTTTTCAACTCAAGCCGTATTAAGTCATTTTTATTAGCACTGGGACATAAAATAATAGTTTCAATAATTTTGAGAGAAACAGAAACTGTCCTGTAATAAAAAGGTTAGACTTTTAAACATAGGCTTTAAAATTCAGTAAGACTGACAATACAAAGGCTATAGCCCAATAGGTCAATATAGCCACCTTTATTCAAACATGTTTTACAAGATCAAGAGATTGCAGACTGCAGTTTTAACTGGATTTGCATTATTTTCTGGTTGTACTCAAACGTATTTTCCCTTTTAAAAACAGTACAGCACATGAGTTTTGTAGATAAATATATTACTAGAAGAAAGTGTCAATTTTGATCCATAAGATCCTGCAGTTTGTAAGGAATGAGTGTTTAGTTTATATTAAAAAACAGTTAATGTTTTATTACTCTCCATAAAGGGGTAAGGCACAAATGAACATTGCAAGTGGTTTATTGAGTGATAATAGAAGGTTTAGTGGAAGGAAGAAGCGTGGTCTGAAGCAAAGCCAATCCAAGACTTTAGGGTAACAGGGCATGTCCGATAATTGTTGAAGTGCAGAGGTACACCATCCATGTTGCTTGACGTTTAGTGTCACGTTCCAAATACAGTGAGGCTTTGGGGAGTCGGGGCAACTGCTGCCATTTCTCCACTGTGGTTTCTCAAGTGGAAAACCAGGAGAAAGATGGTAGACCAAAGTCAACAAAGTAGATGAGCTCAGAATCAGAATGAGCTTTATTGCCCAGTAGTATTTCACAGCAATTCCTCATACGTATAAAATACTACTTGGCAATAAAGCTTCTTCTGATTCTGAGCTGAGGATCACTGTAAAGCAAGTTGGGGTTCTTAACACCTCACAAGAGTCTCAGGCTTATCACTTCCATGGAAAAAAAAAAATAAAAATCCATGCAAAAGGACCATCAAGCCAGTACAGTAAATGAACACTTTCATGTAGGCCCACTAGTACATTTCAAAAATCCCTTTAGTCTTACATTATCTTTTACAAGAAACAGAAGTTTCAGTTTTTTATTAGCCGCAAGACAATTATCAAAATGAACAGAAATAAAAAGAACAAAAAAAAAACACCTGGAATGTGCCAAACTACTTGTAATGAATTAATCTAACATGAATTTTAATTAAAATAACATTCTAAATATTATTAATGTGATTTGTTTTGGGGTTGAATGTGCGTTGGTGCAACTCACTCTGACTGTCCTGAAGTTGGCCGCATCATCCAGCCCGCTGACCGTGGCTGAGTCCAGGCTCAGATAGTTGTACTTGCTGACGTCTCGCTCCAGCTTGAGCTTCTCTGTGACAAGCAAACAATGCGGCTGCTCTTAAAACACGTTCCAGGCAAATACCGATTTTTAAACACCATCCGAACCTCATGTCCACAGAAATTACAATGCACACCTGGACACTCATAGCCAAAAGGCATTTGCCATGTAAAGAACTTTAGCACAATGCATCCACAAATGAGTTATTGCTGTGACCATTGTTCCCTGGGCTCAGATTGCAAACTTAAAAGCCCACCCTATGTAGGAACAAAGAAATCTATTCCTCTTGTGGGTGCACGTGTCGGATTTCATTAGTGGCTGCATTAACTACAGCGAAACCCTGCCCCTCTGATGTGAGCACTCTAGGGGCCGATGACCATTATATTGTTCAGGACATAAAACAATGCCTTCAGCCGTAGAAAGGCAAACAGAGGGAACAGGTTTCATTGTCTGGCTTTGTTCTGCGTAGTGTTTTAGGCAGGAAGATCGGGTCGTTAATGTGTAAGCCATGTGTTCCTGCAGCTGCTTGTCTGCTGGAGGATGCTTTTACGTAAGATTTCCACAGAGGAACTGCACAATTGCTACAGAGAATCAAGCAAAATGTGCACCACCCTACATTAAATCGCTGTGAGGCAAAGGATTAAACAATTGCCAGTCTGGTTTTTCCAGCAGTTGCTATTGTTGCGCTGTGGTTTCGTTCATTTCTTTGTGAGTCATGTGCATAGTTTGAAGCTATAAATTCTTTCATGAAATAATTGCTGGATTAATTACAGTCTGTTTTTGGGTAATGCTTTGTTGGTTAGTTTTTTTTTTTTTAGCATATCAACCTGCCATTAAAATGTCCCTCTCGGTCCAGGATATTCACATTAACACTTGCATGGTTCGGACTACGCTTCAACAACCTTTCAGAAAACTTACTGAGCGTGTCGTCTGAGGCTCCAGACAGGAGCTGATAAAAGATGTGGAAGTTCCTCTCTCCTCTTGGCTGTTTCACCACTCGTGACTTCTCCAGCAGGTCTAAAAGGAAACAAAGGGAAACTGTGACACACGGGCTAAGAAGTCTTCGCAGGAAGTTTTTCTGCAACTCCCAGAAGTGTATTGTTAGTAAACATGTGACCTGATATGTTGATATGAGTGCAGTACCTGCATTTATACCAAAACTCCTTGTCATATACATTTGTAGTGTCTGACAAAAGTATTCACATCCACGGACATTGTCACGTTACCACCATAAAATTTAATTTTGTTTATAGTCAAGCACAGAGAAAATAACACTGCTATCAAAGCTTTTCTCCTAAAAATCTTAAAAGTTTGCCATGCATTTGTCTTCAGCCTCTTGAGGCAACCCTAGCCATCTTCCACTGCAATTAAATAGTAATGTTTGACTCCTAAAGCTTAACACTTTGTGACCTCTTCCCGCTTGCTTGTGAATAAAGTAACCCCACAGCTTAACACTACTAATAGTGTTTCACCACAGAAATGGGTTTGTTATGGGGTACGCTGACTGTTAAAAAGCTGCTCATAACGTTTTGTATGCAAGTAAAAAAATAAATAAAAAAATTCTGTTTTGTTTTCGTCTAACCAGAGCATCTTCCAGGTCTGCAGCAAATTTCACAACAGACTTCTGATGGCTTTCTCCTTGCCACTCTGGGCTGTTTCTCTCATTAACATCCTCCTTCCTTCAGATGTTAAAAGCTTGAGATATTTTAAACGTTAACCATCTTCTCCCCAACTGCTTCTCTGACTCGTTATTTGGTTTTCATAACGTGAGTTATTGACCAATGGTCTGTTTGCAGCTGTATTTACACTGAAATTGAATTAAGGCAATTTTTGGCACTGGAATATATATAGGCATATTAGAGAAAAAGGGCTGAATGAAAATATGCAACACATTTGAGATGAGAAAAAAAACAAAAAAACTTGCATCTTTGTGCTGATTTCACATTAGGGGAAAATATTATTAAATAAAAATCAGTTCTAGTCCAACCTTGTAGAGGACCATTCAGGTAGAATTTCTTAAAAAAAAAAAATAAAATCCCCCCGTTTTTAGGAAAGTTATGAGTTTATTTCACACTACTTTTTGCTATTGTAAACTTGCTTGAATTTCCAGCCACGAGAGGGAAAAAAGTGCTTCATACTTTAAATGTTTAGAATAATCTTGAGACACGGGTGGGTGGGATGCGGGAAGGCCAGAAGTGCTAGTTTGCAGTGCATCCGCAGATTTTCTGCAAAGGGCGAATTACCAGGCCTTTCCACAGTGATCTGGGGATGTCAGGGTCAGCTGAGGATCAGGCTAAAATGTGATTCTGCGACACCCACAGGTCATGAATCACATAAGTGGCACTTAGGAGCGAGTACATCAATAATAGAACACCCATGACTGAGAGGTTGGCAGCAGCAATGTGGAGCCGTGATCAAAGATGCAGAGAGAGAGAGTGGGAGATGGAAGACCAGTAAAAAGCCAGTTCTTGTACTTTATCCCATTTTTCTTTATCTTTATATCCAGGATAGGTCTTTTGGCACCATTACAGAAAAACAAGAAAAGGAAACAAAAACTATTCGTTATTCTAGGGGCCTTAAAGTGAGTTACATCTGCAGAGTGCAACAAATCTGGTCATCTTGCAATTGCATTTTAAGGCCAGAGCTTCATATTTTCTGTTGCAATGCACCATAAACTAGATTTATTACATGCCCTGCTCACAGCATGCTCCCACCGGTGCTTTAACATGTTTACAGGCCAACATAACGTGTGGACAAAATCCTATATTTTGTCAAAAGGGTTGAAAAAGAATGTAACATAATAAAAATCAAATATAGCATTAGAAAAAAATAGTGTGGGGAAAAAAATAAAAAATAAAAATGGGCAAGAGATTTTATACAGACAAAAAAACAAACAAAAGCGATCCATCCAGCTCTGCATCTACTTTCACACCCCATCTGTCAAGCTGTCCATCCAGGCAATTCTGAGCGAGTCACATGACTACGGCTCTTCTTCGCAGACTGTTGCCAATGTTAGACCAACTCGGCCGGGCGGGCAGACACAGGCACACTTGTGCGTCTGCCATTAGTTTCCGTCTTTGTTCACAATGTTTTGTCTGTGCTGGCTTCCCCCGCTTGAGGTCACAGAAACAGAGGCGAGATCAAATCAAAACAGGCAAGGATAAGCTGTCAGGGAGAATGTCAGGAATGGGATTCATGCTCCCTTTTGTTTGGTCTGACTTCCATCATCCAAAAAAGGTTACTTTCAGAAATGATTTCTGTATGATGTCTTTTCACCAGGACGGAGACTGAAAGCTTTACAAAATGGGCATCGAAATGTAAAAATGTTCAGGGTTACTACAACACTGCAGTGGCTGCAAAAGTTTTCATACCCCTTGAAGCTTTCCACATTCAGTCATGTTACAACCATAAACGTTAAAGTTTATAGACATATGATAAATCGACAAAAAGATTTGTGATGTTTATGAAAATTTACTTAAAAAAAAAAGATTTTACAAGTTCAAGTACAAGTATGTTGTGCATTTGTACTCAGTTTTCTGGCCAGTGCTCTGCATATAGGTATCCTCCAGATCTTTGGTGTGTTCCTTTAATGCCTCCATTGAGTTTATACAGCCCTTGTTACGGCTTTTTATAAACAAGACTTTCTTCTTTGTAGCTTTGTCAACATATCATTGCACAGGAGTTGTGGATCTCAGCAGCTCCTCCAGAGGTACCAGGAGCCTCTTGGCTGCTTCTCAGCAGTTTTCTGTGCTCATCTGTTCAGTCTAGGTGGATGACTACAGTTGTGGTACAATTGCTCCATTTCTGACCAATTCACAGATCAGGAATTTCTTCCCAACTTTAATTCTGTACTGTCTGCTATGTTCCTAGGTCCCCATGATGCCGTTTGTACACTGGTGTTCTCAAAGAAACCTCTTAGGCCTTCACAGAAAAGCTGGAGTTACGCTGAGACTGAATTAGATACAAGTGGACTATTTAATAATGAAGTTACCATTGGAGGCAATTTGTTGCATTCGATTTTACTAAAAAGGGAAAATATATCATCTCCCTTCCACTTAATTCTGAACTACTTTGTGTTGTGGTTTCAGGTGAAACGTAGTAAAATAGATTCAAATGTGTGACGCGAGTTTGAGGGGCATGATTACTGTTGCAAGGCACAGAAAAAGCTTTCATATGATCAGTAGCATTGAAGCAAATTAATACATGTAAGCTCCTTGTTGTTCAGGATAGAAGATAAAATGATTTGTTTGGTCCATCTGTACTCACAGTTGCTGATGACTCCACCCAGCGGATCTCCTTTGAAGTCAAACTCAATGTCCATATATTTTCCCTGAGGGTCAGAGTGGAACAGTTAGAAGTGAGCATTCATTTACTCTGTTTTTATGGTTTTAATAAAAACAAAACAAAAACAAACTCATGGGGTTTGTGAAGTAACATTTCTGTTCAAGTTAGGGGCTAACTCAAGCCATTTTAAAAAGTTACTTATCCTATAAAGCTGGAGGTTAGACTAGAGTCTTGTATGTGATTTTTTCCTCCTCTGCTCTCCTCTGATGTATTAATAGCAGCTCAGTTGCCAGATCAAGCCAGGCACGGCTGGTAAGCGGGTTCAAGCCAAACTCAATAAGCCCTCTGCACTCAGAGAAATGAAGTGAAGGCTTCATTCATAATTTTATGATAAAATGATGAACCTCTGATTAAGCGGTAGCTAGTGAGGAGGCCTAAAGTCTCTACGGCAGTCAAGGTCATCAGAATATAACCAGATTAGAAGTATATTCCATTGAGAGGTCTTTGCCAACCTTGTTGCTTACAAACAAAAGAACTCGTGCATACAGTTGTTAAACTATTGAAAACAGTTTGCAAAGTAAAAGTGGGTCAGAAAATCTTTACAGCATGTTGAGCAGCAAGTTGGTGCTTGCTGGAATAACCAGTTTCCAGCTTAATCTGTGTCAGGCAGGGAGGAGGCAAAGGTATAGTGTTACTGGAAGTGCTAAAAGATGATTAAATACATGTTACAAATTTTTCACTAATTAAAATCAGTCAAGTTAAAAATGTTAACGTGAACAGAAGTCAAACTGATGGGATCTAATCATGGTGAAGGGCAGAAAAACTGTTCACCTCCCTGGCAGATTAGTGTGGGAACGTCTTCTGTGGCAAAGGAAACAAAAACACGCCCATCTCTGTCACAATGCTATTGCCTGGAAATTTGTAGTCTGGATTGTGGTCTATTTATAGAAAGACTTAAATCAGACATTTCATTATCCCTGGCGATGTGAGTTACATGGAAAAAATATGAATAGTTTATTGCTCAAGACACTTGTTTTTGACAAATCGATGGATGGAAGGACAGAGAATGATAGTTGGATGGATGTTTAAAGGAACAGACGGTTGAACAGATACGCTGACATTT